>NW_013667582.1:264461-266278 GCF_000517525.1 Limulus polyphemus
CGAATCCCTCATCACACCAAACATGCTCGCCCTTTCAGCCATGGGGGCATTATAATGTGACGGTCAATCTCACTATTCATTGGTAAAAGAGTAGCCCAAGAGTTGGCGGTAGGCGGTGATGACGAGCTGCCTTCCCTCTAGTCTTACACTGCTAAATTAGGGATGGCTAGCACAGATAGCCCTCGTGTAGATTTGCACGAAATTCAAAAAACAAACAAACAATCATTGTAACCATGATCAATGTCTAAAATGCTCATAGATATACAAGACTGTTTAGTGTAAGTGGTATCATTTAGTTTATTTTGTGACTTAAGCTCTAATGATCGTTTAGTTTTCATGAAAGCAGTGTGGAATATTGATTATTTTAAAAGTCTTAATTGTGACACATTTTTGTTACATAACTCTGAACGAGTTGTACACTGTGTTTGCAATTACATTGTTGTTTAGGCTTTACTAATATTGTTGACGTAAAGTTACTCGAATTTTCAGTATTTTCTCGTTACTTTAACTGAGTATTGTTACATTATAGCGATGCTCGCATAGTTTAGAGAAAGTTCGAAGCCTCAGTGAACAAAGTATAAATATAGGTGACGAAGCGAGCGCAAGTTAACTAGAAGGTAGAGAAAAAGTGAAGTGAAAGTGCAGTTAAGTCAGAAAAAAAGTTAGAAAACATGAAGTTAGCCAGCGTGTGAGCGATTAGTCATAACGGGCGATGGTTTTAAGTGAGTTTCACAGTTTAATAGCGATAAGAAGAATAATTTGTCTGGTTAAAAGATGTTCTAAAGTAATCGAACCCGTCTTTGTGGACTTTTACGTAAAGGAGACATTTATTTAAAGTTCAGGATACAACTGTGGTAACCCACAGGGTAGCATAAGTTAATTATTCACTGATACTATTGTGATAAGAGTACAGAAAAATAGTTCGTCTTGTCAATTGGACTTTAAAGTAATTGAATCAGCTTAAGTGGACTTTTGACAAGAAAGGGAAATTACTTAGAGTTTGAGATACAACTGTAAGTCCATAGAGTAAATAATTTTTGTATATAGTTTTGAATATATTATTTTAAAACAAGTGGAGTGTGTGCTGTTCGTTTATTAGGTATAAACTTAAGGTATAAAAAGGCCTATTCCATTTTATAGAATGGACATTACAAAATATATTAATATACATTTTAATTAGATCTATTTTATAAATTAAAATTTACTCTCCAAGTTCAGTCTACACTTATACTTGCGTGACATTATGCAATAATCTTCTCTTTAAAACTCAGATTAATCTTTCCATAGATCTTTAGAATTTTCAGGTAAACTGATTTCCCGAAAGAGTAAATTAGATAGATCCACTATATAACAGAAGGCTCAGCACGATAAATTGAGAAGTTATAATAAACTTCTCTGAAAGTGAGTCTAAGCTAAACAATATATGGACTAGTTACAAAATGTGAAGCATAATGAAAATAATCTTTATTAATATCACGAACACATGTGTGTATTTGCGTTGGATAGTCGCCTTTAGCTGAGTTGTGATTTTATCATGTTGGTATTACTTCTTCAAGACTTATTTTCAAAGTGACTGACTCATTAAAGGTGATGTTCCAAACTGACTAAACCTCACGTTACTTAGTTGAATCGGTAACATCAGAAGCGGTCAGACTCAAGCAGGGCAACTAACGCTTTCACGTGGCTGGTAATTCACATTAATATATTATAGAGGTTGTAGCCTTGAAATATCTACCACGTGACCTACCTTTGCAGAACACTGCTTGAACAACGTACAGCATTAATACCATGTCCACCTTCTCAGGTGTGACCTCAAT
>NW_013667582.1:266762-268229 GCF_000517525.1 Limulus polyphemus
TATTTTAATACATGATTTTGATTTTCTATAATTTACCCTTTGAAGTCAATTTTTGTATTTTTTTTTTTTTTTTTTTTTTTTTTGTATGCAGAGCACAAAACTGAATAATGGGCTATCTGTGCTGTGCCCACCGTGAGTGTTGAAATCCGATTTTTCTGCGCTGTAAGACCTCAGACTTAATGCTGAACCACCGGGGTAATTTTTGTACTATCAATGAAATCTATCTATATATATACTTATGCGCCATCTATTAATTATTCTATATATTAATTATTTTTCATTTAACTGACCCAAACTTTCAGAATTTGCTGATTTTTATTTTTAACGTAATGAAAATGAAATTAAAATTACAACACCCCTAATGTTTCCTTTTTGTATCACACATTAGTCATATTTTTCTTTTAAATAATCTTATTTTTACTTCGTTTTTGCTAAAACATGTAATATTCAATGAATAATTAAAACGTTTGATGCAAGGGTTTCATCGCTAATTGAAAAAAACCCATCAAGAAACAAAGCAGCTTATGTAAAATATAAGGATGGAATAAAACACAAATTAATAACTCTTTACTTATCACTAAAAATACTCTCCTGCATAAATTTGTCAAAGTTTTGTTAAAGATTGACAAATTTGTTGATTTTTATAATTCAAAGTGCCGGTACTTTAATCAGAAAATTGTGTAAATGGGTGCGGAAGGCAATAGAAAAGGTCTCGTTGATTGTCTGGAAATTTCTTAAGGTGAAAGAGGCAGTATGACAAATGTAAGTCTCTAAGTTATGTGAATTAATAAGAAAAACCAAGAAGATGGGCAGGACATCAAAGTTAGTACATACATAGTATTTGGTGTATCATATTATTAGGTGTAACAAGTTATCCGATAGTTTCTCAAAGCACCTTGATCACATAAGTTAAATCGCCAATTATGCATTTTTTGTACCGTCATGCCATTTTTTGTGCGTTGTATTAAACAAACGTTGTAGAAAGTTTAAAGTCAATATTATGATTATGTGTATGATAATGAGATAGCTTAAATTCAAAATATATGACTTCAAATGTCACGTGTTCTCAATTATATGAGTCATAGTTTTTCGAGAAAATACTTTTAGTTGTTTTGTAACACCATGAAACAATGTATAATTTTCACAAAAAAAGGGATAAGCGCAGTGGAAGTGGCATCTAACAACTTGAAACATGACGAAACTAATTTCATGGTCCCAATCAATTAGGGTACGTTTTTTCTTCTGGTTAGAATCAGTTGTAATGCCAGCAACGATGGAATAAATAAGAGAGAGAGATATACAAAGCTTAGATGCGTCCAATGCACACATCACCAGTTGTTTATGATACAAGTGACTTAAGGATATTTTTCTAACACCAGCCAAAGTCAACATGCGGGTTTGTGAAAATTCAGATACACCAAATCTACACTCTTACCCTCATCTACATAAGCAGTAACCTTTCCAAAG
>NW_013667583.1:0-36727 GCF_000517525.1 Limulus polyphemus
TACATCTAGTAGGCCATACTTCATTAGTTCCAGGTTTACAGTTGTGATATCGTAAGATGTTATTTTGCGACCTTATTTTAGGCCTGTGTAAGTCGGTAATTAATTCTTTATGTTATTGTCATTAAGTGGGTAATGAGTCACAAAACAAATAATCAAAACATTTCAGAGGTGGGGGCGCCAAAAGTGTCTTTGCCCCCGGGTGCTGAGAACCCTTCCTACGCCACTGATTCGTTAGCGTAAAAGTAATTTAATGTGTAAGGATTATTTTCAGTTTTATAATTTAGACTTTAGCTAGAGGGCGCATGGCGCTAAATTATTCCAAGAATATCTATAACCTTCGGGAATATTGTGAGAGAGAGAGTTTGCGAAGTGTGTATGAAAAAGACTACGTTAAAAATACGATAATTGGCGAGAAGTGAGTCAGTCATTTAGTTCATTGATGTATTCAATTTTAGTAGAGTATTTGGAGCGGGGTGTTAGGTATCGCATATATCGCGTTAGTAGTAAAACTATTAGCGAAGTATTTCTATTTGAACGTCATTCGTAAATTTATTTAGACCTACAACTGAATACAAGTAACAATAGTGTATTAGTGAAGGCAACTTGTACAAACGTTAAAGAAGAAATAGATTAATTAGTTATTGTTACTTAGAATGGGCTGTGTAAGTCGGTAATTAATTCTTTATGTTATTATCATTAAGTGGGCACACGTAGAAACAATATCACCCTGGGACATCAGGCACAAGTTTACCAAAAATAGTGACATTACTACATGTTATGAACTAACACTAAGATATCGTAATCAACTGTAATATAGACTTGGCCTTATTTTCACCAAATAAAACTAGCCCAACAAAAGAACAAAGCTACAACAGTATTTTCAAACAATCCTATAATTATTTTAATCACCATTTACAATACTTTCTAATAATATGATCTAGAAGTACTTACTAATTTGAACAGAAACCCGAGTTTGTATACCTATTGATTTAATTGTACCATCCTGCTAGCAATAAAATGAAAGCCAGTGGAAAGTCAGCTTCATAGAAAGGTGAGTTAAAATTATGCTTAGCCTGACAGCTCTTTCTTGACAAAAATAACAAAAAATACAGGATGGTTTATTTTTATTTAATTCTAACTGGTCATAAAACAGTGGCATAGCCAAAACTGGCACATGCTCTGCCAACACCTTGTGAGAGATGATAAATTCTTGACGTATAAAGCAATTGAAATTAAAAAATACTAGTATGTTGCTATAAGAGTGTAAACGAATAGTTAACAAACTTACAGAATCATGAGTTTATACGTAATTAAATTTATCATTTGTTAAGATTAAGTTCTTAGTGTGAGTAAAACAGGTAAGATAGCTAGTTGTTTGTACAGTACTTTTGTTTTGATGTAATTTCATACAATACTATGACACAACATTTCTTTGACCACAGAATCAGGCAACTTTTGGCGTTCTGCATAGATGCGTACAAATGGGTCAGACTAAAGTGCTGTGTGCAATGTGAGCATCATCTGGTGGTGCCCAGGAAACATTAAAGGCTTATCTACACTACTATCACAGAATAAACGACCAGGAGGCAGAGGAGACCCATGAGCTTAAAAGAAGGTCCAGCTTAGCTTCAGTGTCACAGTGAGTAATGAAGGTATTTTAGTCCTCATTGATGCTCTTTAATTCTTAGTAAAATATGTATAGACCTTCTAACTCACTCGTCATGTTGAAAATTCAAATGGAATTTTTAACTACTCAAAGTATAAATAGAATAGAAATAGTTAAACTTGTTAAGTAAAAAAAAAGGACGTACGCCAGAATTATGCCAAAGTGTAAGCATGAACATAAGTACAATAATAAGGCTTGGAATAGGCCTAGCCTCAAGAAACCAAAGGGGTGTATGGTAAAAAGTTCAAAAGATCCAAGAACCGTATCAACACTCCATATGAAAGCATGGGTACCAATATGGCCAAACGATGAAGTTAACCCTACAATACAATATAGTGACATATCTGCAGCTACTGGATTTAGATACCAATATGGCCAAACGATGAAGTTAACCCTACAATACAATATAGTGACATATCTGCAGCTACTGGATTTAGATTAAAAATTCAGATTCAGATATGGAGGAACATCTACCAGTTTACGGGGAATTGGAATAAGATATCTAGATTCATCATCAAACTTGGGATAATTCACTTAACTTTGTTGGACAAGGCACACGTAGAAACAATATCACCTTGGGACATCAGGCACAAGTTTACCAAAAACAGTGACACTACTACATGTTTTGAACTAACACTAAGATATCGTAATCAACTGTAACTCTGTTTAAGTCATTATCAGATTATGAAATTTCTCAAACATAGATAGAATTGATTGTTGTAATCAATTTTATTCGGACGTTTTTGTGCATTCTGGTTAAGGCCAGTTTCAGCGTATATCACAAGCCGTTTAAAGCAGGAAACCTAATTTATGTTTATTGTATTTTTAATATATTTTCTCACTATTAAATACCCCACTATGCTGAAGAGGTTCAGAGAACACTTTGTTTGTTTGTTGTCAAGCGCAAAGTTATACAGTGGGCTATGTGTGCTGTGCTCACTACGAGGATCGAAACCCGGATTCTAGCGTTGTAAGTCCGCAGACATACCGCTGTGCCACTGGGGGGCAAACCATTTAATCAAAAATAAACTGGATGTGGATTCATTATACCAAAAAGGCAAAAATTACTCTGGGTTTATTGCAGGAGATAAAATATAAATCATTATTGCAAAATAAAAAATAATTCTGCTGTAAAAGTCAATGATATAAAAAAGCATACCCATATACTAGAATGTTATGGCTACGACTAATTGATTATGGTTCATTGTTTACATAATCATTTATGTAATGGTTTCTATTGTTGGGCGGGTTCTTTTTACATTACCGAGTAAAAAGAAACATGCAAAGTCCAGTTCACTTAATGATAACAAAAGCGTTTAATTTATTCGACTACAAGTTCTCCAAGAACAAGTTGTACAAGTTACATGTAACGAACGATAGGCTTGAGCTTTTTTATTTCTTTTTTGTTTTAATTTTGCGCAAAGCTACACGAGGGCTATTTGCGCCAACCGTCCCTAATTTAGCAGTGAAAGACTAGTCATCACCGCCAACTCTTGGGCTACTCTTTTACCAACGAATAGTGGGATTGACAGTCACGTTATAACGCCCCCACGGCTGAAAGGACGAGCATGTTTGCGAGTCGAGCGTCCTAACCACCTGGCCATGCCAGGCCTAGGCTTGAGCTAGCTTCTCAAATAAATAGACAACGCTTCAATAGGGATTTCACTTACTTGTTTTTATAAAAACGGTACTTCTCGGATCTCTAGCATTTTGTTGAATCACAAACTTAAAATTGACAGAACTAAATTAACTAACTTAATTAATAACTAAAGTAATTCACTGTAACACTCGCAAGTTAATCAAACACTCTAATCTAGTTTCACCTAACTCAAGTTTTATATCATTCATATCGTTTCTTAGATTTTCAAGAAAATTCGAGTTATGACGTTACACGTTCATCACTTGACGTTAAAACTCTCTAGCCAAAACCAGTATAAGTGTCTAAATTTTAAAGAAAAACCATATCCCACATCACTCCCCCCTCTGGGCTGTGAAGTATCTTGAACAAACCTATTAAGAAAGAAAACAAATGGACGTTAAACTTCCATAACTTTGCAATGGAGTAACTATTCACAATTAACAATATTAGTATTCATGAATATAACAATTTTATTTGTTAAATCATTAAGGTGTGAAACAAAGTACAATCAAATTTTGATTGATAAAAAATATTTATCTAAAGACTGTCATTAAACTTTCCAGTCATCAGATCTTTTTTATTATTATTCACTTCTTTTCCGTGGCTTAAGAACGAAAATGGGATGATTTCTTTATTAACACTTGCTGGCTTGTCACTGGGGAATTCTCTTCAGATTGATAACTTATAACATTATAAAAACCTAGGCTTACCACTGAGCCACTGGGGAGGGGGGGGGGACTTTTAGCGTTCTTTTAGCACAAAGCTACACAATGGGATGTATATGTACACTCTCTCCACCGCGGGGAATCGAACTTCGGATTTACTGTTTTAAGTGCGTATACTTACCGCTGCCCCACCTGAAGACGGGCTTTTAGCAAAAAAATGGTGTATTACAAATATATTTCTCATACAACGATAAGAATATGTAAGTTTGGCAACGAATAAAAGATAAAAAATAGAGATTACCTAAAAATATTGATAAAACAAAAGCTCTTTAGATTTTTTCACCAGAAATAAGATAATATTTGTAAGTTACGAAACATCGTAACTTAAAACTGCTGACTTTTGTTTTAAGTCATCAATAAAGTTAGATTTAGTAAGAATAAAAAATGTAGCTTTTAATGTATTTTAATGCAAAATGATATATATGAGAGTCTAGAAACATTAGAATAAAAATAAACTATTTCCAAAACTATCGTCAGTACATAGCAGAATGCAACGACAGCTGGTAATACGGGGAGTCCCCCCCCTCCTCGCATCGACAAAGTCACTTTATTACGTGGACTTGCGTCATATAAGTCACGCTTTTTTTTTTTTTTTTTTTTTATAGAAACTATTGTCGATAAGCAAGCTGCTCATGGACCTCTACTGAAGAATCGCAACGTGGCTAAATTAGAAGCTATGTGCTCCACTTATCGGATTCATAAGCTCTTACAGTTCGTGGAATGTTCACAACAAGCCACTAATTGTTCAGGCTACATATTGTAACTAAAGTTTTGTCAGAATTCAGCTTTAATAAAATATTACGATAAAAATATCCATATATCTATCAATTAAATACATATTTATTTTGTTTATTTCTGTCACCTTTTCCAATGTTATTTGGCTGATGACACATTTTTGAAAGTAAAGAAACAATAGTATAGTGTCCTTAGTGTAGTGAAGCTTCTTTATGGTTTGGGCCCGGCATGGTCAGGTGGTTAGGGCGGTCGACTCGCAATCTGTGTATGAGAAATATATATAGATATTTGAAAGCGATTCCTTTCTAGACTATATGCCTAAAATATTTTAGTCTTTCGTAAGGCCCGGCATGGTTAGAGTGCTCGACTCGAAAACTGTGGGTCGCGGGTTCGATTCCCCGTCACACCAAACATGCTCGCCCTTTCAGCCGTGGGGGCGTTATAAAGTGACGGTCAATTCCACTATTCGTTGGTAAAAGAGTTGCCCAAGAGTTGGCGGTGGGTGGTGATGACTAGCTGCCTTCCCTCTAGTCTTACATTACTAAATTAAGGACGGCCAGCGCAGATAGCCCTCGTGTAGCTTTGCGCGAAATTATAATAAACAAACAAACTATCTTTATGTAATCAAAACTCTGCAGGTATTCATGACATTTGTTTACAATGTTGGGTTGATTATGCTATTAGTAGAAGTATTTACATCTGGCAGTTAGTAATAGTAAACATCGAGAAAATATATTTTTGCGACGTTTCTACGACCGCCCCCCAGTGGCACAGCGGTATGTTTGCGGACTTTCAACGCTAGAAACTGGGTTTCGATACCAGTGGTGGACAGAGCACAGATAGCCAAATGTGCAGCTTTGTGCTTAACAAACAAACAAGTTATTACGACTGAACCATTTGTCTTCTTCAGGACAAAATTCTTTAGAACAGAAAATTGAGCTTAAACAGGTGAGATGGCAATGTGTATATGTGTAACTTTTTTTATCATATTGGAGTAAAAGCTGATGTTTTATCGTTTCGTCAAGGGTGTTTTTCCTGAATGTTAAGTGCTTTTACGTCGGTAAATGATGGACTATGAAGCCTTCAAAAGCTTAAGAGGAACTGACTTAATGCACTCTTGATAAAGCCTTGTAAGTTCCATGTTGAGAACAAAAACGACCGCTCTGGTTTCGTAAGATATCATATTTTCTCCCAAAGCTCAGCTGCTTCGTAATTTGCCATAATAATTAAATATACAACAAATATATAAACAATGAACCAAATCAAGGTGATTAGGACTAATTAAGATAATTGATAACGAAAAATAAGGACGAGAATAGTAATTATCTCTATATTTATCATCAGAAGTTAAATTTAAAAAGACTGACGATTGAAACTACCTTACTTAAGCCTAGCCCTCGCGTCTGTAAGACAGATGTAATTTTCTAGTAAACAGAAATATATGTTATAGCTGGTACAGCTACTGATTACGCCCTTCAATAACTATTTTACAATATATATATATTTATTCAGGTGTATTCAGATAATTTTTTCAGTTGTTGTGGTGTATTTATAACGTGATCATTAACTCTACGTCGAAAGGTCGTAAACATGTGCTAATCTTTTTTTAGTTAGGTAAAGGTTAAATACATGTATGCCAATGGTTGAAAGCTAATATCACTTCGATCCCGTGTCTGTGTATATTCACTGTGGCATATGCGAACCCTTGTCCAGGGGTGAGACAGACACTAGTACAAATTGGCATAAGTTAGAATTTGTCGACGACGTATGCAGCTTAGAATTATGGCATACTTTACTTAGTTCCATTTTCAGGTTGGAAAGTCTTTGCCAGTATAGAAGTTATAACGGAAAGTTGTAAACCGGCCAGTATACAAAAATACACACACCGACTAACATATTATTGAATAAAAATCATATTTTATATGTTCGCTTAAGTTTGTGCCTTTTCCATTTACTTTCCAAGTTCAAAATTATTATCTGCATTACATTTCCAGAATTTGCCTTTTTGCGGATATGGTCTGATGAGTTTCTTGGTTTGTTTTTAATTTCACGCAAAGCTACACGAGAGCTATCTGCACTAGCCGTCCCTAATTTAGCAGTGAAAGACTAGGGGGAAGGCAGCTAGTCATCACAACCCACCGCCAACTCTTAGGCTCCTCTTTTACTAAGGAATAGTGGGATTGACCGTCACATTATAACGCCCCCACGACTGAAAGAGCGAGCATGTTTGGTGAGACAGGGATTCGAACCCTCGATCCTCAGGTTGCGAGTCAAGCGCCGTAACCACCTGGCATGCCGGGCTGTTGTGCATCACTGCACCTGGATACCACACAATATCGATGCACTATTTCTAGAAGAAGAGCCTTTTATGAAGTGTTTATTGAGTTATAAAACTATTGCAAGAATATAAAAATAATATCAGCTCTTGTGAGTTTAGAAGAAACAACCTTTTTTAAGCTTCTCTAGTACAGTTTTCGCTTGACAAAAATTGTAAAGAACATAACATGAACCCAACACTTACTGCTGTTTTTATAATACAGAGATTAAACACATTACACTAAAACTATTTTGGCCTCAGCACATCGTTACTGTCTATGTCGCCACTTCCGGTCATGCTCTATCTAACGACTGTGCATCTTGACAATAGCCGCACAGCGCAGTATCACTTGCAACAAGTGCTCCGTCGTAAAGCTGTCGTATCCAAAGCACACCATTCTTCATTGTTGTTTTCCAAAATCTGTCTAGTGTAGGAGAATAATGGTTCCAAATGTCTGTTTCAATAATTCGATCACACAGAAATCCAAAAATGCTCCGTCCGGAGACTTGACTGGCATGGCTTCGTATGGAATAGCAATAGTGTCCCACTCATTCTCCAGATGCTTAAAGTATAAATGTGATTGAACGGATATGTTGTGGAAGAAATTGTTTATAAGTGACTTGTGTCACTTTTCCTGACGAAGAACTTTCTTGATTATGTTGCGTTTGGACAGCTTTTGTGTTATTGGATTCTCACCTTTTTTCAAGGTACTATACTTTGATTACCACGACTGGGGGACGACTTGTTGCATGTCTCTTTCTAGATTATTTTAGTGCACCAAGTTGATTCACAATCCTTTGATTTCCGATGTCATTAAGTACAAGTGATACTCCTGTTTTAGAAGTACTAACTCTCCGATCTGAACACGTCTGAGATCTGAGTGTAGGAATATTTTGTATCGGAGAGGGCTGTTACGCACCCTCTCTAAAGAGCGATCAATTTTCTCAGGCATCTCACTATTTACGAAACGCCAAAAAATGTTAAAATGTAGTTCTGATTCATGCCGTTCAACCGCAATTTATTATCGGTTGCGGTTGTCATGGGACTTGCTGATTTGCATATTCAAACTCGTATTAATATAACTTACTCAACCCTCTTTATTACCTGCTACATTCTGATAAGGCATATCGCATAATATATTGAACTGTGTTGTAAAAGCTCTGTTTACAGTAAACTCATTAGTAGATCAACAACAAACTAGGCACGCTTCATTTCACTACACCAAAGGGTAGTGTAGACTGTAAATGACTCGCCAATTGTCCCTGAGTCGTACAGAATGCGTTGAATGATATTCAAAAAGGAAATTTTCATTTTCTACTCATTAGCACGATACAATAACAAATTAGGCACGCTCATTTCACTACACCAAAAGGTAATGTAGACTGTAAAGGACTCGCCAATTGTCCCCGAGTCGTACAGAATACGTTTAATGATATTCAAAAAGGAAATTGTTCATTTTTTGCTCATTAGCGCGATACAATAACAAATTTAAAAGCCTCGATAATTATCACGCTGTTCAGATACTGATAAGTAGTTTATAAAATCCTTATTCACGAACGTTTTAATTAAATTGTTTGTTCTTCGATGATAAAGGCAGCTCGCAACACACACGTATATAACGCTGGCAGTATGAGTTTTGTATAAAATCACTTTATAATTACCTTTCTTTTCAATGTCTAGTTAAATAGAATAGTTAAAACAGGTTACACTTCCCACAAAGACATTCCCTCTCGTGGCTCATTGACCCGTTTTTATTTCTTATTATATTACTTTGATATCTAGAAGTAACAATTACGCTTGAACTGAATGGTTCAGAAATAAATCAAACATTCACGAAGTTGTAACGTATGTGCACCTGTAAAGATAGTATAACACATGTGACGTATTCTGTGTAGCAGTTCCATTTTAGATTAAGTAGGTGTTTTCAGAACTTATTCCTTTGCCTTGATATAAGCGTGAAAAAAATGTGAACTGGAAAGCTGGCATATTCCACATGATCAACAGAAAGGTATTTAGCGCTTTCCATGTGGAAATAAAACTATTGATTGATTCGATGCAGGATTTGTGGAGAAAGACATATTTCAGCATGATAGCTAAAAAACCGAGTTAATTCCAGAATCCTCGATCATCGGCTTTTAAAAAAGCAAAAAACTAAATTTTCTAGATTATCTGTGTAATAATTTTTTTGTTTCTTACATGTATCTTGTGTAACATATGTAATTATTCGTGTCTATGAATGAGCCTTTAACAGACAATATACTATACGAGTCACACAAACTCAAAAAAGGAGCGTAATTTAAAAATGTCATCAATATAAAACAAATCCCACAACTTATTGCTCGGGTCCTCCATGTATTTCACATAGAAAATGAACAGTTTCACCCAGTGTTTCAAATGAGCTCGTGGGGGCCTTATAATGAGATGGTCAATCCCACTATTCGTTTGCAAAAGAGTAGCCCAAGAGTTGGCGGTGGGTGGTGATGACTAGCTGCCTTCCCTCTAGTTTTTCATTGTTAAGTTAGGGATGTCTAGCGCAGATAGCCCTAGTGTAGCTTTGTGTGAAATTCATAACAAAACAAACCAATCAATTTGAGTTAGGAGCCCTTATGCATATGTGTTAATCCGGCCTGACTAGAAACGTCTCACAGAAACTGTCGTTTGGAGCCCCCTTCTAAACTTGAGGAGAACGGGCTTTCCTGTAGCCCCCATGACATAAAGTTTCTCAACACTGAAAAATATATAAACCCCACCGATAGTAAACGATAAAAATGTCGATATTTTGAATACTAATGATACTAAAATAACTATATTGTATAACTTGATACCTGAGAAAACTTTTTCCGCCATTACCAGCTTAATTGAAACACATTGAAGATTTAAAAAAGATATCAGTATATCTCTCTGAATTAAAGTAGTTGATAAATTACCATCAAATTTGAAGCCAGTTTAAGCAGTATATAACATAATGAGTTACACCAACTGTAAAAGAGTGAGTTTAGCGTGAAATTTGAATTAAATCTACTGTTCAATGTCAATCTTGTATCTTGTCCTATGAGTGATGAAACGTCTGGAACCGTTTTTGTTTTTACACAACTAGGAAATAAGTATAAGAAGGGATTCTTGTGAATTGAATGAATTAAATAAAATGTACGTGAACCCATAATAACACGCCAAGCAATTTATAATGGTACCATTATTAATTAGAGACTTGTATGATAACAAAGAGTTTGGAATTGAGGCACAGTACTTATTACATTGTCTACTCAATGATCACATCATATATAAAGCAGGCACATAAAAACTAAACTGTCATACTTAATAGGAGAAATATAACATTTTAAATGCTGTGTTATGGTATGTAATTGCAGGGGCGTAACTCCGGTTTCATAAGTGTGTGTGGGGGCACTATACATTTGCGTGCCAGCCATGACAGATGGCTAACTGCCTCATTTGCTGGCCGTGAACTTTCACTGGATCTTAATGCTGACCAATTTACTGGTTAGTGATGATACGAGTTAGTTACTGAGGAAAAAAAAAACGTTTACAGCTGCAATATGAAGGGGGACGTTTTCCTGTGAAAATTACGCTTATGTTTAATTATACTTAACAATTCGTAAAGAACTTGTCATTACGTGACGTTAAATAACTTTTTCCCAACGAGGAATGACGTATTACTATAAAGTGCCTTGAATGACGTATTACTATAAAGTGCCTTGAATGACGTATTACTATAAAGTGCCTTGAATGACGTATTACTATAAAGTGCCTTCCGCTTTACGTTACGTTACAATTACGTATATATATAATCACATTTGTTTACTTTTGTCAAAACAGCTTACACGTTGAACGTATACGTTTTGTGATTTTTATGGTCTTATTAGATAACGATATGATACTTTCGTTTTTCTTATATGATCCTTAAATTCAAATATTCAGTGTTTTTGTTTTCTTAATGCAAAGGGGATTCGAGCCCTGGATTTGAGCGCTGTGAGTCCATAAACTTGTCGCTGGCCCACCTGGAAACGGAGAATCAAATGTTCAAACTAGGTTCACCAGATTTTTAAATATTTAGAGCACATAATTATTTAGAACCAATAATTAACGAAACTAGGTATGCGAATGTTACTGTGTTAAATAAATCTAAGTCGACTTCTATATGACGGGTTGAACTGTCAGTCTCTGTTAAACAAAGTTACCGACATCAACATCCACATACATTGGGTTACTCAACGACCCAAATCTTTAATGTAATATACACACCTAAATATTTCTCACTAAGCCTAAATTTTTTAAACCGAGCTCTGTTAAACGATGTTGCTTTGCTATAACACACACACACACAGAGACTACAATATTATTAATATTATTTTCTAACATATAAACCAATTATTTATATGAATTGTTTATGGTTAGATAAAAATACCCGAGTTAGATTTTCCAAGATGATATTTTCCTTCGATTGTTTCTTGTTAAGCACAAAGAGATATATTGGGCTCGCTGTGCTATGCCCACAACGGATATCAAATTTCGGTTTTTAGCGTTATAAGGCTTCAGACTTATAGCTGTGTCACTGGGGGGAGGGGACCTTTCCTTCGAAGTGTAGATCGTTAGTTTGCGTATTTGATTTATTCTCTAAGTAGTAAATGCCTTGTGTCTTTCTCTATTTGCCCCCCAGTGGCAGAGCGGTATGTCTGCGGACTTACAACGCTAGAATCCGGGTTTCGATACGCGTGGTGGGCAGAGCACAGATAGCCCATTGTGTAGCTTTTTGCTTAATTACAAGCAAACAAACTGACTTACCGGAGGATTTTGTTTGAAGTAATTACTTTAGAAACACACAGAATACAGGTTTTTACGAACTAACTAATGCAGTACAATGTTTACAATAAAAGCAGTTAACAGTTTTCTTATTATCATTAATTAGTAAAAGAAAATAACTTGGTAGCTTTCTTTAAAATGTATAACATTTTAAAACTTGTCATATATGCATATACAAAATAAATACTTAATCTTGAATTGATGCCTTTTGGTGGCCTTGTGGTTATGGCGCTCGGGTCGCGGGATCGTCAGTTGTATGTTTGTTTGAAGTTAAGCACAAAGCTACACAATGGGCTATCTGTGCTCTGCCACCACGGGTATCGAAACCCAGTTTCTAGCGTTGCAAGTCCGCAGGCATACCCCTGTGCCATTGGGGGGGGGGGGTCGCGGGATCGAATCCCATCACTGAACATGCTCGCCCTATCATCCGTACTCAATCCCACTTTTCGTTGATAGAGAATAGCCCAATAGTTAGCAGCGGGTGGGCTATATCACTTCTAAGTTAGGAACGGCTAGCGTAGATAGCCGTCGAGTAGCTTTGAGCGAAATTCAACAAAGAAAGAAGTTTACAATATCTCAAGTCGGAAATCGCTCTTACTTTTATTGATTATCATCAAAAACTATTACAAAATATAGAAAACATTGAAGTAAGCTATAGAGATGTATCAAAGATTCATAGCATCAACAATTATTTTCTTCAAACAAAATGTAGAAGTGAAAGTAATCAATCTAAAGAAGCTTTAAGACATAACCTAAAGCATAGAGCCGGTTGGGTTCAGTTTTTTACGAATCAAAAGTAGGAATTTCATAACGAAACTGCGAGCATTAAATTATTCAATCGATTGACTGAATATTGTTCCGCATCTTATTGCAAGTCTTACTGCCAAAGGAGAAATATCCACCTATAAGTTACATTATAAATCGATGTTCTCTTGTATGTAAATATAGCGTAATTTGACATGTTCCTTTCCAGCCGTTTACTTACGTTTACACCCATTTTATTGTGTTTTTTTTATTTGCTTTTTATGAAATGGGACATTCTTGTATTACGAGTCTTAAGGGGCTGCAAATTCAATGTTATTCACACAAAATAGATTTAAGTGTGCTTGTGTGTAGAGTGGGCAACTAACTGTCCCCTGGGGGGTCAGCGATAAATTTACGGACTTACAATGCTAAAATTCGGGGTTCGCATTACCCCCCCCCCCCAGTAGATAGAAAGCAGGTTGCCCCTTGTGTAGTTTTGCACTAAATAACAACATCTTTTGTACCACCCTAGAGAGTAAATATCATAGAAATGTAAGATAATTTTGTTGTG
The DNA here is from genome assembly GCF_000517525.1 of Limulus polyphemus. Classification (NCBI taxonomy): domain Eukaryota; kingdom Metazoa; phylum Arthropoda; class Merostomata; order Xiphosura; family Limulidae; genus Limulus; species Limulus polyphemus. The sequence continues at coordinate 13,216 of NW_013667583.1, forward strand.
AACCAATTTATGTACACCATGAAAACATACAGTAATATCTTTATTGCCTGTTTTCAGTGTTCATTCAACTACGAATTCAATATTTTCTAGTTCAGTACATCTACAGTTAGTAAGCAACAAGAAGCTGTTGTGATCATGAATCTCCATCTCAACGAGCAAAGTATCTTATTATAGTGCGCTTATGCTAGCAAAGATTTTCATTGATATAGGTCCAGTCAACATTACGGTTGATTGTTGCATACACACACACCACACACAAAATCATCTACACGTGACCAACTCTAACAGCAGAATGTATAACGTTTTAACCAATATTTAGTCCGTACATAAAACCATTGTCGATCTATGTAATTTGAACGCATCCACGCATAAAACAAGAACACACGCGATAAATTCATAACTTTTGACATCACCGGTAGGGTCCGTTGGTGGCGAGCTCCTATCTGGTTCAACGAACATTCGAATTGATTATTCTTATTGTGAGCAAATAGAAGGATAGAACTCAAGCCTTCATCAAAACCGGCCAGGATAGCGGTTTTTACTGTAATTACGTTGTATCTCATCGTTTGTGGCAAGGCAAAAAAAAATAAAAAATTCTAAGCTAAGCACACGGAGACGAACCCAGAAATTGGATAAGCCGAAACCTTCTACAAGGAATAAACATTATGGTCGAATACGCATAAATCTCAAATATATACTGAGAAGCAAACATAACTTCTATCCTTTCCTAACATAATCTGGCGAACTTAATTACAAATGTTATTGTTTTTGTGATTACAAAAAATTATTTATTTTTAAATAGAATAAATTTTATTTGAAAGTTATTTTTAAAGCTTTATATGTCCACTTTGGACGTTCTGCAAACTTGAAATCAAAATAAGGTCCTCAAAATAAAAAAGAGAGTTCTAAATGAGCTAAAAAATGTATAAAAAACACTCAATCACACACAAATAGTTTCGGGTGCAGTCAAGGATGGAGACCTCAGTTTTAATGAACAGAGTTACAGGATGGTTAGGTCAAAGATGGAATAATGATGGCGTAAACTACGAGAAAAAAAAATCAGAATTACATGCATTGAACTTAAACATAACACAGTCCGTTAGTGATTGTTAATTAACGTAAACAACGTCACACCATCGAAAAGTTATGTTCTATAAAACTAAATGTGTTTGAAAGAAATTAATTTTCTCCTCGTGCAGGAAAACGCATCAACATGATGTAAATTATTCACACTTCATGGGTTTGTTTGTTTGTTTGAAGTTAAGCACAAAGCTACACAATGGGCTATCTGTGCTCTGCCCACCACGGGTACACTTCATGGGGAACTATTCTCTCCAAACACAATATATATATGTAATGAAACAAAGTAAATATTTCTGAAATTTGGTTATAAACTTGTTATTATTAGTAGTTTAAAACAAATAAACAAAAATGCACATACAGGAAAGCATAAATACCAGTTTCGCATATTCAAGGACACTCTTGAGTTTCTATTTCTATAAGACATGTGTAAGAATGACAAAACTCTGTGTGTGTGTTAAATTATGTAATATATAATGTGGTTTTTAACATATGAAAAAAAGGTTATTGTAAAGGAAGATATTTTTCCATTATATACCATTGTGTTTGTTAACAGGTAATATATACATATATATTGGTCGGTCATGTATGAAACTATTTTGTGGTGAAAATTGGATAAAGCATTGAATAAAAATCTTACATACAAGATGAATTTTTTGTCAGAATTTAAGTAAAAGTGAAATAATATACGTGAACTTGTAGCTACTTCTGCACATTATAATGTACATGAAATAATAAACATCAAATTATAGCTACTTTTACACATAACAATATACATGAAATTGTAGCTACTTCTGCATATAATAATATGCATGAAATAATAAACATGAAATTGTAGCTACTTTTACACATAATAATATACATGAAATAATAAACATGAAATTGTAGCTACTTTTGCACATAATAAACATGAAATTGTAGCTACTTTTACACATAATAAACATGAAATTGTAGCTACTTTTACACATAATAAACATGAAATTGTAGCTACTTTTACACATAATATACATGAAATAAACAGGAAATTGTAGCTACTTTTACACATAATATACATGAAATAAACAGGAAATTGTAGCTACTTCTGCACATAATAATGTACCTGAAACGTAATGATCTCTTACATCTTGTAGCCACGTAAGTAAATTTCTTTTCTTTGTTACGAACCATAACGACATGTTTTTATCCTACCAAATGATAACAAGATGCTTTAGTACTGTGTGATGGATAGAACTATTAATTAGGGATATTGCTCGCGAACCTACGACTTCCGAATCTATGTAAAGCACACAAAAATGTGTGTTCAAAATTACATATATTTCAGTTTCTTGCAGATTAACCTAGTTCTCAGTGTATCGTCTACTGTATATTTCAATGTTCTATAAGAGATTACACAAGCATGTTTCTGTTATAAATATTCAAGATTATTTGGTGGGGCGATGATATGGTCCACAATATCTCCAAGTTAAGTTGAAGCTGTAAGCAGGTTAGAGTAGATGTTTGTGGCTTAGCGTCAAGTCTTATAACGCTAAAATCCGGGTTCTGATAGCCGTGGTGGGCACAGCACAGATAGCCCATTATGTAGCTTTGTGCTTAACAACAAACAAACATACAGTTTGTGGCTTAGATTCTGTAGAAAGAATATTTGCCTAATCATTAATCCACCACTAAATGTATAAAACTAATATTGTGGGACAACTAAACTTTCTGGAGATGCCGTGTAACTTGAAACGTTTAAATATTGTGGGACAACTAAACTTTCTGGAGATGCCGTGTAACTTGAAACTATTAAGTATTGTGGGACAACTACACTTTCTGGAGATGCCGTGTAACTTGAAACTATTAAATATTGTGGGACAACTAAACTTTCTGGAGATGCCGTGTAACTTTAAACTATTAAATATTGTGGAACAACTAAACTTTCTGGAGATACCGTGTAACTTGAATCTTTTAAATATTGTGGGACAACTAAACTTTCTGAAGATGCCGTGCAACTTGACACTATTAATTTAACTTGACCTCTTGAGTTATAAAACTCAAAATTATTGTGAAGAGAATAACTGGTTGTAATGGTTGTACTACTGGAAATTTTGTGTTGTTACAAAAACACTATTGTTTTAAACCATACTACGAATAAATAAGTAGATGCGAAGATGATAAAATATAAACTTAGAATTTTGGTGATAAATCACTTTAAAAAACACTATAGTCCTATCTTATTTTCTTGGCGACGTTTCGAGGAAACGCTTTTTTTCAAGCCAAGAAACGAGGAAATGTACAACGCCGTGTTAATGTAATAACACATGGAAAACCAACAACTTCAGACAACTAACTTTCCATATGAATTACAATAACCTTGGAAGTGATTACTATCATTTTTACAGTACTTTTATATAATACATACTAATGTCTTATATATATATATATGCATAGCATAACATATGGTTATAGTATTCATTATTACCTCACCATATGTTTTGTTTCAGCTTTAATAACTCATTATGTATATGCTTAAAACATGGTATACACTGTGTGATGGTCAGGATGACTTTTTAGGAAGAGGTAGCGGAAAACGTAGTGCGGTAGGAGTGCTTTCTGTTACCCGCAAAAGCTGTGATGCGAGAAATAAAAAAGCATTTAATCAAACAAAAAACGTGTTTGAGCTTGTCTTGTTCTTTGAGCCTGAAGTCGTACATCATGTTGCTTCTCTGTTTCTTGCTCTCTGTAAGTTATTTGTCTTAATTTTTGTGCTTGAAGTCTGGTTTGACGTTGTTCAGAAGTTTCTTGTTGTCTATATCCAGCTTGCCTTGATGATTGTGACTGAACTCTGGCTTTGTGCTGTTCAACAGTTTCTTGCTGTCTTTGAGTAGTCTGCCTTTCAGCTTGATCTCGAAGTCTAACTTTACGTTGTTCCAAAGTCTCTTCCTGTATTTGAGCAGCCTGTCTTACAGCTTGTGCTTGAAGTCTTTGATTGCGTTCTTCTTCTGTTTCAGCTGCTCTTTTTGCTTGCATTCTTTTAGCGGCAGAAGACTTTCCATAGAAAGGGTGTTTCTTGGGTGGCATAATCACCTGTATCACTAAACAATAATTTGCAATTCACAAAGTTACTAAATCAGTTATGAAACCACTTAGCGCTATTTAAAGAAAACTGTTTTTGGAAATACTGAATTGACAGCAAGGTGATTTGAGTGTCTCCCGCCATAACGCTATTCTATGTGCAAAACGTGCTTATGTTTGTATGTTTATTACAAAAAAATGGCGCAATAATAATTAATTGTCAATTTCGTCATTAAATACTAAACCAAATACTAAACCTATAGCGAACAAATAAACAAACTTCCTCTTTTATATATAAAGATAAATATTACCTGGCTGCAATGGTATTTTATTTAACTATTATGAATGTGCTCATAAATTTGATGTGGTAACTAAAATGGGAATGTTACAAATACAGTGTGTGATTATAATAACTGTGTAATTAAATAATGTTTATGGTATTTGAGTATTGTTGTACGCCTCACAACAATTTTAATAGTTTGTCCAAACATTTAGTATTTTATTGGTTATTCATAACCACTTCAAGTGAACTTGAGATTAAATCTCTTTGATATTGTTATAAAATGGTTATAAAGCTATCATAGTGTTGTAATTACTCTGGTTACAATGTTGTTACTTGTAATTTTCGTGTAGGAACACTGACACTACGTTATAGACATCGCGCGATTACGCTGATGATACTGTTGTATGTTTTGTGTGATTAAAACAACTATGTAATTAAAATGTTTTTGTAATTTTCGTGTAACAACACTGACACTACGTTACAGACATCGCGCGATTACGCTAATGATACTGTTGTATGTTTTGTGTGATTAAAACTACTATGTAATTAAAATGTCTTTATAATTTTCGTGTAACAACACTGATACTACGTTACAGACATCGCACGATTACGTTAATGATACTGTTGTGTGTTTTGTGTGATTAAAACAAGTATGTAATTAAAACGTTTTTGTGGTAGTTAATCACCATTAAATCTTGGGGAAAAAGTTATTCTAATATTAAAATATTCTAATGAACTTTAGACTAAATGGCACGGAATATAGTCATCAGGGTTGATTCACCCGACCTGTCTTCACCACTATAATTTAAGTTCAGATAACATGCTAGAAGACATAGAGAATGAAAAAATACACGAACTGAAAAGTTATCAATGTTTCTACTCTATACTTAAAGTAAAGTAAATTCTTGAATGATTTCAGACTGGTAGTAGTTCAGTTGCAGCTATAAACTATAACCGAAGGCATTAGGAAACTTTTTTTTCAGATAGCTTGTTTTAAACTTTTTTGACAGACGAGCCGTCTCCTGATATAGTTCTCAAATGTATCGTCTGAATTATTGATATCCTTTATCGTCGATGACTTTCTAAAAATATCCTGGAATTCGACAGACAATAATTTTCTTTAAAATAGCTTTTTTATTGTTGTTACATTAACGGGGATTTGATAGTTTGTTAATATTCGTGAAAAGCTGTCCCTGATTCTCAACTGATAGACTATGGGTAAGACAGCTAGTCAAGCCAACTTTTCGATTACTCACGTGTCAGTGAACAATGGGATTTGACCGTCACTCTTAAAAACGTACCCACTACTCCAAAGTGCGGAGTAATATTTTGCGGCAAAGAGACGCGAAGCTGGGACTTTCGGATTTACAAACCGGCACAATAATTACACCGGCAGTGAGAAAAATTAATTAATTTCTCATTTTTCATAAATACATAAGGGATTCTAATTTATATTTTTTCTTGTGTGGGACACATATCCAACCAACAATGTCATAGACCCAGAAACAAGCTGGTACATAAATGGTCTAAAAAATATGTTTCAAAAGTCGATGGGACCTGGACCCCACCGGTAATTCTTCGTTTAAGGATATACTAAGCGTTTTTCAGCTTGTCAGAATTTGTGAAAAAAAAAGACGTTGTTGTTTGCAATTAAACACAAAGCTACACAATGGGCTATCTTTGCTCTGCCCATCACGGGTATCGAAACCCGGATTCTAGCGTTATAAGTCCGCAGACATACCGCTGTGCCACTGGGGCAAAAAGAAAGGGAGGTAAAGCGACTTATCAAAAGTAGGTATCATGTCAAGTTAATGCAATACTTTACGAATACGTCAGCATTTGTACAGTATGATAATACCTGGAGCTAAACAGAAAACATTAGAACGTGAATTTCATTTTTATCATTCCGAATAAGGTCATCCAGTAGGTCAGTTGTATACTTATAGACTTACAACACTAAAATCCGGAGTTCTATTCTCCGCGGGGAACAGAGCGCAGATAGCCTATTATGTAGCTTTATACTGAAAACAAACGTCAGTAGTTTTATCCAGGAGATAATGAAGACAACAACACATTCTTCTATGTACTATAACGATACTTTACTTCAGACGATTCAGGTCAACTGTCTTACTTACATCACGATACAAACACAATTCGGTGTCTATTTATATACAAGTTGTTTTGTATTCATACATTAATTTATTGTCGCTATGCGTTCACCATCTTAGCAACATATGTGTTTAAACCTACTTTTACATTTTCAGAACGCAGTACCAAGTTATATTTATAAGGACAGGTTCGATATAATAACATTCAGGTATGGATTTTCTCCTTAAGTCCCCAAACTGCAGCCAAACTAGATGTATATTACATTTATCTCTAATATATTTTATTTAATTCCAGAGACAGTAAATTACACCGTCTTCCTGAGGTGTCTATATCTGTATGATAACCAAATTCCTACTCAAAAGTCATAGTTCGAAATGCGAACTTTCGCAAAAGCTGACATTTCAAACCTTCAAATGTGCATAAGCATGGATTCTTATGATTACAAGACTGATTTAAAATCAATATATTTATCAAATTTAAGTTTATTCTATTATTATTTTGTTGTTACCCTGTAACAAATCCACACATAGGAACTTTTTTTAAATGTTACAATAACAAAATAATGTATATTATTCGAATATCTGTAATGCAATTCTTCGTAAATAACACCTATCAAACAATGTTTACTACGGAAAGTAGAAACTTTTTTTTCTCGTATTCCTCATGTGCATATTTATTTGATAGATAAGTTCCTTACAAAGCTCTGGGTTTTGTTGCGTAAACAGGAAGAAACAACTCTGTGATTTATTTTGACGTCTGCTTATCCTTTCTATGTGTGTTGTCATGACAACCAAGAGTGCTGCTTTAAGCGCCTGGTGTCTCAGTAAAGCCGTTTTGGCGCCACAAGATTTTTAGACATCGATCTAATCATTTACTTCGTGACCTTTTTTCATGTGCCAACTGTGTTTGAGATAAGCAACTTCTGTTTAGTTTTCTGTTTTTTTTTATGATGCAGATATGCCAAAATTTATTTAAAAAAAACACGTTTTTTTTGTTTTTTTTTGGTGTGTGTGGCTGAAGTCTAAATATAGTTTGTTTGGTTTGCACGAGCTTCTTTTTGTAACACGTGGGAGAAATATTTTTAAAGCACCATATTTTTAGTAACTTTCAATAATCTTTGAAGACGAAAAAAAAAGAAAAAAGGAAGATATATTTCCGTACAGGTACTTACTTACTCTATACTTGGGTACCGGTTATTTCTGCTGATCGAGTATGTTTAACAGAAATATTTTAAGTTTACAACAAGTACGTAGTAAATTAATGTTACATAGATGGTAATGTAATGTTTATTGAAGTACGGGGAAACAAGAGCTGTATTTTATACAGATTCTCAGTAGAAAAATGTTGAGTTTAACACTCAGGTCTGCTACTGAAAAACCGCAATTTGTAGAAATGTGATATAATGATTCCAGTATTTAATAGCCCCCAGTAGCTCAGAGGTAGGCTTACGACTCAAAAATTTCGGGGTTTATACTCGTGTTGGGTAGAGCACACAAAATATATTGTGTTACTTCTCGCTTAAGAACAACCAAATCAAGTATTTAATATTTCAGATACCAGCGCCACCTAGTAGAACATACATAGATCGTCTTGATGGTTTCTAGAATTATTCCAAAGTTATTTTTGTTCATGAATTTATGCTATATCTGCATATATACCAGTCCTATGAGTTTTGTAAAAAAAGGGGGGCTTTGCAATAATTAAGGACTTAAAATTAATATATATAAAGGTTCTCAAGATCTTAAAATAACAAATTGTTTTCTGTTATTTCTAAAATCACGAAAAGTTTGTTTTTAATATGTATGAAGGTTTACGAGGGACATCGCAATGCTAGTTAGTAACTGAAGGAAAACTAAAACATACTCAATTTACTTCACCTCTGAAGTAAGCATGATTGGACAAAAGCATCAACCAGTTCACGTGTACATACAGACTTTGCAGTTTCATTGTATTTATTTCCAGATGAAAATACTTATACCCAGTCGTAACACGAGATATAGAAAAGTCCAGTTGAATTACCTTAAAAATAACTATATATATATATTTTTGTAAAGTTTAGCAAACAAAAAAAAATAAGTAAGTTTACCTAAGTGTTGTTGTTGTTGTTTGTAATTAAGTATAAAGCTACACAATCTGCCCACCACGGGTATCGAAACCCGGTTTCTAGCGTTTTAAGTGACTGCAGTATGAAACTGTTAGTGTTAGCTCTGGACAACTAAATATTTCCCGATAGATTTAAGTTGGAATTACTTGAAATTAAGAAAAATAAAATACTTATCCAGGTGTTGTACTGGCGAAAAAAAAATTATCATCTTCATGTAGTAGTTGATTAAAGCTTCCCAGTGGCACAGCGGTATGTTTGCGAACTTATATCGCTAGAAACTAGGTTTCGAGACCCGTCGTGGGCATATCAGAGATAGCCCTTTTGTGTAGCTTTTTGCTTAATAGCAAACAACAAATACTTGACTACGTTAAATCTTTTCTTGAAATTCATGAAACTAAGCTTTTATACACAAAACTTCAAGAATTTGAACCTTTTCGCCATCTCAAACATACAGAATCTGAATGAGATTCATCTCAAACATACAAAATCTGAGTGAGAATTCTAAGTACCTGATTTTTTGTAACGTATGAATTTTTCACATACTCCTAAAATTTTAAAAATCCTCAGTAACTTAATTTTTTATTATTTGTTCTGAAGTTCCACTTTGATTTAAATTTCAAGCTAAGCGTAACTCAATTTTTATGTACAAAAGAGAGAAATGTCGGTCATATAAGTATTACGGATAACAACAATGAGAAATGTCGGTCATATAAGTATTACGGATAACAACAATGAGAAATGTCGGTCATATAAGTATTACGGATAACAACAATTTGTCTGTTTATTTATAATTAAGCACAAAGTTATACAATAATCATTAGAACAAACCCAGCATCGGTCGACCAAAACTAGAATCCGGGTTTCGATACCCGTGATGGGCAGAGCACAGATAGCCCATTGTGTAGTTTTGTGCTTAATTACAAACAAACAAACAAATCGACCAAAACACTCATTATTCGAGACAGAGGAACTTCATGGACAGATGTTCAGGGCGCTCGACTCGCAATCTGAGGGTAGCGGTTTCAAATCCCCATCACACCAAACATGCTCGCCCTTTCAAAACAAACCAAACAAACAAGATTGAGGAACTGTTCCCTTCAATTTATTGAAACATGTTTGTGTGCGTGTGTTTTATTAGAATTTGGTTTTAATATCGCGCAAAGCTACATGAGGGCTATTTGCACTAGCCGTCCCTAATTTAGCAATGTAAGACTAGAGGGAAGGCAGCTAGTCATCACCACCCACCGCCAACTCTTTGGCTACTCTTTTACCAACGAATTGTGGGATTGACCGTCACATTATAACACCCCCACGGCTGAAAGGGCGAGCATGTTTGGTGTGACGGGGATTCGAACCCGCAACCCGCAGATTACGAGTGGAGAGCCCTAACCACCTGGCCATGTCGAGACGTTTTTTTTTTTTTTTATAGAGTAAAGCCACAATGGACTATCGGCCGTGTTCACCGCGGGGAATCTTACCCCGGATTTTAGCGTTGTAAGTCAGTGAACTTACCAATGTCCCATCGGTGGACAAAAGATATTTTAACTTGTTGCTTCATATATATATATATATATATATCAAACGTGTTGAAAGATTCTATTCAATGTCATTTTTTGAAGTAATCTAATGTAATCAGTCCTCACTCAAGTGCTTAAATCACAAGAATGGGAGACTGCAGTGAAATGCACGTGATTGGCGTCTTGCTTGTAAAAAAACGTTGTCAGGAGCTATTAGGCTTACATATAAGACTCGTTGTGTATTCAACCTTTTTAGTTAAAAAAGTATACGTCCATAATAAACGAGGCAAAGAACCCATGTTTAACGTTTTAAACGCCCTTAAATGAACTATAAGGTAGACATTTCAAGGACTTATCTTGAAATTGATTTACTCTATCGAAATAGCGCCACTTATGGCTGATAAATGACTTAAACACTGCCGTCGCCATTATGAAATTTGAAGGACGATCAGTCTTTCTCATAGTCTTTTGGCCTCTGAGTTTGTTTTTAAAATGATCCAATAAAATACTCTTTTCATCTTTGTGCAATATATTGAAAAGCTAATGTTTTTATAAGATTTTAATTCTTAGTATAACTTTATTTACAAATTCTAAATAGCTTATTTTGATCCATTTTGTATCTGTAAATTAATTTTCAAATCTAGTAACCATGGCGAAATTAGGATTGAAAAGGCTGCAAAATTCACTTAAAAATATATTTGTTTACTAAAACTATTTTTTATTACTTTTCCATGGCACAGCGGTATATATGCGGAGTTACAACGCTGGAAACCGGATTTCGATACCCGTAGTGGGAAGAGCACAGATAGTCCATTGGGTAGCTTTATGCTTAACAAAATACAAACTTTTGCATAAAAGAAAAACGAATTTTAGTAATATCTATGATCCATGATGTTAACATCACCTTATTTTGATACTATTACAGTTAGTAAGAGTTATAACTTATAGAACTGTATGAACCCGTCTGATCTTATTTGCGATTGCAAATAGCAGTATCTAAAACATGCAAAAGAAACGACAAGGTAAGAAACGCTGTTTGAGATATGTTTTTATTCTAGTTACAAAGTAGGAAACTAAAAGTTGTTCTAACCAAAGGGTCGGAAAACAAACGCAGTTTTAAATCTATCTTTTTTTTTAATTTTCCAACGACAAGGTCGGAAACTAAATGCCTTTAGAGGTCTGTATTTTCCACTCCGCACGGTCTGAAACTAAACACCGTTTGTGATATGCTTTTTACCGTAAATGTTAGTTTTTGATTTGTTTTGTTTTATAATAAATTTGCGTGAATGTTGCAAAATAAATAGTGTTTGTTTGTTTGTTGTTAAGCGCAAAGCTGCACAATGGGTTATCTGTGCTCTGAACATCACGAGTATCAAAACCCGAGTTTTAGCCTTATGAGCTCTTAGGCTTACCGTTGACCCATTGGGAGACACAAAACAAGCCTATTAAAACAAACTTCTAAGAACTGTCGTAACCTTTCACTGAATGTAAAACATTAATCTAGAACATGGCCTAGTGGTTAGGACGGTCAACTTAAAATTTGCAGATCCTAGGTTCGAAACCCATCAAGGAACACGCTCGCCTTTTCAGCTATGAGGCGTTATAATGGTGGGCTAATCACACTATTCGTTGATAAAAATTAGCCCAAGAGTTAGCGGTGGGTGATGCTGACTAGCTGCCTTCCCTCTAGTCTATTATTTCAAAATTAGAGACAGCTAGCGCAGATATCCCTCGAGTAGGTTTGCGCGAAATTCAACAAACAAAAACTAAAATACGTACTAATTTTCATGAGATTTCTAAATAAATAGGACCACCTGTCTACACTAGATACTTTAAAGCTAGGAAGATTGCTAAACGTTTTAAGAGGAACTGACTTCCAAATAAACAGGGGCTGTATCTCCATTATTACTTACATAAGATATGACATATAAACTGACGAAGATTGAGCTTACTGTGGATCATGAGTGTAATATTACAATAAGATTGACAGTTACTTACTTGCATTATTTTTTACTGGTCCAATAGGGAATTCCACTGAAAATAATACATGATAACATTTTAATTATACATTGTTTGTTACATGCCGTTGCCAAGGAATCATTTCTCTGAAAACCAGAGCTCATCAGGATCATGTTGTAACCCAGCCATCCTGATGATTTGTGGTAATGAGCGAAAGGCTTCGTCGGCACGATAAGCATAAATAAATGTGTGAAGTCAGGTAAGGAAAATTAGATGTATCACTACCTTGATGTTGAAATAAAAATTAAGGACGATTACAACATTTCGAGCAGTCGTTGTACGGTACTCTTACCTGATGAAAGGTAATAGTCAGAAACTTCGTAGTAACCCATATTTTGTATGGCGTTTGTAACGTCACCTAATCATTACATGCAACGTACATAAACTGTAGTTCATTATCATTATTTGGTTTGCCCCTGTCTGAGGTTACTGATAAAGGGTAGAATTCCTCATAACAGATGTAACTTAATAGCATGTGGCAAATCCAAGAATAGATTAGATCTCGTGTTTGTTTTTGACAAAATGTACAAAGTTTTGGTGATAACGTGTAAGATTGGTTAATAGTATGGGAAGTAAAAAAAAAAAAAGAAACACAATATGATATGTAAATTAATAGTTTTCTTAAATAACTATGTTTAATTTTACAATAAAGTATTGTATCCTCGTCGGCGATAGATAATGTAACTAGCTCTACAAGAAATATATCCAGTTAAAGTTCCATGTAAAATCTATTTTAAAAGATATCCTTGGATGATTACAATAACGAAATGAATGCCAGATTTACTTCATAAGCTACTGTACCGTTTTCTGTTTCTCGTAATTTAAAAGCTTGCAGTTTTCACAAAATATGTTTTAAAAAAAGATATTTTTGAAGAAAAAAGACACATGTGAGTACAGTAGTAAAAATATAGCTTGCTGAATATGAAAGATATAATTTATGTTTTGTGAATGGTGTTATAGAATATTAATTACACTTTATGAGAATAATTTGCACATGCTAATGGAGTGAAGTATCAACAGGGTTATGAGTCAAGATGCTACAGGTGACATGACTAGCACATATATAACGAGGCAAGGTGCCACAGGTGACATGATTAGCACCTATATAACGAGTCAAGGTGCCACAGGTGACATGATTAGCACCTATATAACGAGTCAAGGTGCCACAGGTGACATGATTAGCACGAGTCAAGGTGCTACAGGTGACATGACTAGCACCTATATAACGAGGCAAGGTGCCACAGGTGATATGATTAGCACTTATATAACGAGTCAAGGTGCCACAGGTGATATGATTAGCACTTATATAACGAGTCAAGGTGCCACAGGTGACATGATTAGCACGAGTCAAGGTGCTACAGGTGACATGATTAGCACCTATATAACCAGTCACGGTGACATGATTAACACCTATATATTTGGCTTACGACGAATTCTCGATCATTCGACAGTACAATCCCGTCGTGGCAGACTTATGATTGGATAAGTTTGTCACAGCCTTTTGGAAGGAAGGATGTTTGTTTAGCGAAACTGTTAAGTGATGTGGAACCAAATAACATCAAATTTCAAAGAAGGGAGCCCTCCATTTCCTTAGTGGAAGCGAAAAACTCGCACAGAAAGGCACATAGGATAATAAAAGGCTCCAAGAAACCACATCTTTAGCCATCTTTATGTAGAGTAAAACAACACTGGGCTATCGACTTTGTCCACCACATGTGTTGTAAGTCTGAAGACGTACTGCCGTCCCATCGGTTGGTAAGTTACTTTTGATCAGAAGTTCTTATTCGTGATATTTTTTTGATATTTCCTGATTTTGTATTCATGTATGCTGTCCTAAACTTGAGTGTCTATGATTATGTTTTTTTTTATTATTGATAATCAAACTTGTTGCAACAAAGGATCCCAATAGATTGTTTTTAAAATCACCTTCATTGCCATAGCAACTAATTTTTACTCAAACCGCTGTTATAAACCTCGAACACAACTAGTTGGTAACATTAAAATTCATAAATTATTTAAAGTACAATTGTCTTTCCTCGTTTTCTTTTGGTTGATGTGCATTATTTAAACTTCTATCGGAGCCCGGGATTGGCACGAAGTGATATTAACTAGGGTTTAGTAGTTGAGTCGTCTGTAAACACCGATCGATTTGAAAGTACCCTTACCTTCTATACTCAGCACTTTCGAACACTCCATTGCGCGGCACTTGAGATACTAAGATCACTTTGATCCTTCAAACTTGCGCACATTTTAAAGTAGCGTACATTAGAACAATCTGCTCTCGAAAATTACTTGTCACGTAAACGTTTAAACCTGTGTATGAACCTTGCTAAGCACACGAAACACACACACACACACACACATATATGCAAATCTGAGAGTCGAACCAGAGGCTAGTTTTAATACGTTATTGTACAAGTGATGTTCACATCAATAACCCATGCTTGATATTTTAAAAGTAGAAAACTTTAGTTTACAATAATTTTTTTTATTTTTCTATTTTTCCATAAGTGTTTAATTTTTTTCTTTACTATATTTTTTTTTCTGAGGGCTTATGACGCTAAAAATCGAGTTTCGATACCCTTGGTGGGTGCAGCACGGATAGCCCATTGTGTAACTTTGCGCTTAACAACAGATCAAAACAAATATACTATAATGTTTTATCTTTCCGTAAATCTTTAATGTTGCTTAGGTCTACGTTTAGTGACTTTTCTTTGCTGGTTTGAAATTCAAAAACACCACGCAGAAAAACCAGTAGTTATCATTACCGTTTACAACGGCCCGGCATGGCCAGGTGGTTAGGCCCTCGACTCGCAATCTGAGGGTCGCGGGTTCGAATCCCCGTCACACCAAAACATGCTCGCCCTTTCAGCCGTGGGGGCGTTATAATGTGACGGTCAAACCCACTATTCGTTGGTAAAAGAGTAGCTCAAGAGTTGACGGTGGGTGGTGATGACTACCTGCCTTCCCTCTAGTCTTATACTGCTAAATTAGGGACGGCTAGCGCAGATAGCCCTAGTGTAGCTTTGCGCGAAATTCAAAACAAACAAACCGTTTACAACATTATTGAATCAACTACAATATATACAATGCTGGAAAATAATACGTATTTTATTTATTTGTTGAATTTCATGGAAAGCTACTCGAGGGGTATTTGCATCAGCCATCACTATGTGTTGAACTGATAGACCAGAGGGAAGGCAGCTAGCCACTTGCATCCACCGCCAACATTTGAGCTACTCTAATTGAATAGTGAGATTTGATTGTCACGCTTATAATGCACCCATTGTCCCAAAGTGCGGAGCGCGATTTTGTAGAAACGATGTGCCAACTGTAGGCGCTCAGCCCGGTACTTAAATAACTAGGCCATACTCGGCTCTCCTTAAATAAGAAAATAAAGTAAAACAGGAAGAAAGCGCTCTTATCGGATATAATATTAGCTAATTTGCTAAGTCATTACTAAAAGGAAATTAAGAAGTACTAAGTAAAGAACAAATTAAAAAATATATTTAAAGCAATAATAGAAGTATCATGACTCAAAAAAAAGACACGTTTTGCTAATAAGTCTAAAAACAATAAAAAAAGGAGATTAAAATTTCAAATATTTACCATTGTTTTCATTTTCAGAGAAATGTTTATGTTTCATTAGTCCTAATTTCCTAATCTACTGAAAGGTGAATTATTTTCTGACGTTGTTGTGACATTTAAAACAGTAATAACAAATAGTGATAGCTGACAGATTCATACAACATAATAAACAGTATCTCATCATTTAACTACAATATTTATGACATGAAACTAAGGTGAAAGGAAACACACATTTTTCCCTAAATCACTTGAAGAACTTATGTTCGTAAACTTTTTAGTAGTTCTAATAGTTTTATATAGCATAATTTCTTTAAATACAAGGGCATAATAATTAATTAATCGTTTTAGAACATACTGAGCAGATAGGTAATTAACAAAACTGTTGTGGTTTTGATATATTCGTAAGAAGGAAAGCAAGTTATCTACTCAGACCATGTAATGTGAAGTAATGAAATATATATTCATTGTAACTGTTAACCTTTTACTATTCCACACATCTTACATTCGTCCGCAGTGCGACAAGTCTTACTGCCTTACCCACTCTGTTTGTTCTCTGTTTTGGCAAGGGTTCTAACCGTCTATTCTATATCGGTTGTAGTTGGAGACCGTGTGCTGTCCAGAGAAATAAATGTTCTAAAAGAATTCACCAAAACCCCCTACCTCCTTCTTTCAAATTCCTGTCATCCGAAGCTCCCAGTGTACTTTGGTTTGTCTGTCTGGCGGGAAAGCTTAGTCTAATGTAGTCTAGCTTCCACTCATACTTCTAGAAGACGAAAGCAGCTTCTAGCCCCGTCTGCGCATGCGCTTGTCACGTGACGGCAGTCTTTGCTTTTCTATATTCGACAAGTCCTTTTGTATCCGTTTCTGAAAACCAGACAGTGATAGTGGCTGAATGCCGTTGTTATATTGTGATGATCACAGTATCAGATAGCCAGCAAACCAATAAACCTTGTGTAATAACACATACACACACAAAACGACAGATACGCAATGTTATCCAATTAATTCGCTTCAGCAAAATCAGTAGCGTGATTTTTTATTTTTTTGCTTAGAGATAGGTCAATAATGGGAGACGAATCTGGATTACATGAGTCGAAAAATGGACTATGGACGCTGAGCTACCGCAGGGATCGAGCTTCGCAATTTAGCAAATATAATTTCTGAAGATCAATACTGCGCCACCTACACATTTTGCTCACGTTTTATAATCTAAAGCGAAATTTGTGAAATAACATTTAAGGCACAATTTATAAACCTGCTAATCTTAAAACGATATGATAAATTCTAAAAATTAGTTCAGGGTTAAATCGAGATTAATAAATTACTAATGTTCTTCTTCATTTCTATTCGTATTGTAAGTTACCATGTCGGGTATATTTGTTTTCCTACAGCTAAAATATTTAGATTGCGTTATCGTTCTATCAAAAATCAACAGCATTGCTTAAAGTTTTTACCTAAGCCATTTAAAATACGATACTGAAGATGTTGAATACGCTCTGCATTGCAGTCCATGTTGCCATGTCATACTCTTCCTGACTACCATTATGTTCGTCTCATTTCCTTTTATTCCTGAAATGGCTACTGAAGTAATCCGTTTATTTGGTAACTTAAATTCTGAAGTAAAAATTGTATATAACCCCTCACTTAAGATAAATGCTTTTTTACCCACATTAAAATAAGCTCTAAAGAACAACCAAAAGCAAGGCATATATATAACATAGAATGTGAATGTGATAAGAAATATGTTGGACAAACTGCCCGATCTCTCGAAATTAGACGAAGAGAACACTAAAACCATATATGTAGAGGAGATTTTGAAAACTCCGCCTTAACACGTCATCAATTTGAAACCGGTCATAGGATTATTTGGGTAAAATGTTCCTATTATATCAACCAAAACATAAAACGAAATTTTCTTGAAAGCATTGAAAATATTAAAACAGGTGTTTTATCTTTAAACCGTGACAATGGCCCTAGTAACATTAACAAAATCTGGCAATGTTTATTCACCTACCTTCTCTTCCCTCTGACCTTCCTTTAGATAATAACTCTGTCACAATATTTTGTCGTCACATGATAACATCCCGTTGTTACGTCCTGTTACCCATAATCCCTAGAGACATTTCGTTCTGTATATAAACCTATTTGTTTGGAGTTGTATCATACCTGAAGAAGGCAGATGCTCTGTCGATATATGTAGCATGTATTAAAATAATTCATTATGCTTACAAATCGTTGTGTCTTATATATACAAGTCAGTCTCAAGTTGCACGAGAAATGCAACGGTTGAGCGGATATGTCGCGGAAGAAACTTGCGTACATATATGTGACTTGTGTCGCTTTTCCAAACGGAAATTCTTCTTGATTATGTTGTGTGGGCACGTGGATGATATTTGCTATTGATACTTGTGTTCGTGGATTCTCACCTGTTACAAGATGCTTCACTTTGCTTAACACGGATGAGGTACGACTTGTTGCAGGTGTCTTTTTGGATGGTCCTGATGCTCAAAGTTGATCCATATTGTTTCCCAAAGTCATTAAATACAAAAGGTGATCCATTCTTTCGAATTACGGATCTGAACAGATCTTTGTGATCTGAGTGTATGAATACTTTGCGTCGGAAAGGGTTGTTACATAGTCTTCTAACAAGGGACCAAATTTCGCTGGCATTATACAACACTAATGCAACGCCAAACAATTTCAAAATATAGATATGCTTCATATCGCTTCCCCAGGTGGGACAGCTGTAAGTTTACGGACCTGTGGTACTAAATTCCGGGATTCAATTCCGTATGGTAGACACAGCGGATAGCCCAATGTGACTTTGCTCTAAAAAACAAGTAAACAAGGAAGTTTCATGTCGGTACATCCCGACTTTATATCAGCTGTGATTGTCATGCTACTTGTTGATTTGCATCTTCACAATCGTTTTAATATAACGTTCTCAACCTTCTGCATATCTATTAACAACGAAACGGATAGTTTGTATATTCATTTAAAGAAACAAGCATTGGGATCATTAAAACATATTGTAAGAGAAATCTATCAAACTTTCCAATGTTCATCTGTAATGTGTTATTTTTCCGGTCAAAATATATCATACTTTTGGCTAAAAGTAGTAAAAGACACTATAAAAGATTAGAAGAAGGTTTTCCGCATTTGTTGTTGTTTATAATTAAACACAATGCTACACATTGAGATATCTGTGCTCTGCCCACCACGGGTATAGAAGCGTTGTAAGTCCGCAGACATAACGCTGTGCCACTGGGGGGCTTCCACATTTGAAAAAAAGAAAAGGAAGATATTGTAACCATTATTATTCATTCTGTTTGTGTGTGATTATATTTACGTTTTTGTCATTTTCACTCAAAGCAATTGGGACTTCTGAGGAAGCATGAAAGTGCAATTTATCAATTACAAGCAAAAGCGCCCGTCCCCAGTGACAGTAAAAGTTTAAATTAATCTGTCAGTTTAAATTATTTCATGGATATTAAAAAGTTAATTGTGTTGCACTCTTGGTTTCATTCAGAGCCAAAACTCTGAGCTACTTATACTGCCCACCACGAAAAGTTAGTGTAGAATATCCTAATGGAGAAATAAAATTTGGCATCAACATTATTCATGCCTGTTCTCCCGTCATTTCAAAAGTGAATGTTGAGCTTTGCCTGCGTGCACAGCTTTTCAAACGCAGCACGGGAAGCGACCGCCGTAAACGGGAGACAGACGAACGCTCGGACAGACACCGCGGTTCGCAATATATATATAAATGATTTGAGCAGTAAATTTCGTTTATGCCGATTTCACGCAACAGTATATTAACTTTGTGTCTTGCATGCCTACTTCCAAAGGAAGGTAAAGTTTATGTTCGAGAAATTTCTCTACTTATAACATAACGTGTTTATTTTTATCCACATCAGTTTCGATAAGAAACTAAATATCGAACAAGCGATGCAAAGACTGTCTATTAATTAATCGAAAATGTCAACTTACTATGAGACACACAAATTTGTTAAAAATAAATTAATGAAACTATATAAAGGGCAACGAATCGCCTTGTTTACCACTTTAGAACTATGGGCGCAAACATATCGATTAAACAATTAAAAACGTTTTAACCCTCTCCCCATTCTCCAGCACTTGACTATTACATATGTAACGTTCAGCAGCCCTACCAAATCCAATCAAACTGGAAGGGAACATCTCAAACATTTTCCATTATGCGTCAAATGAACAGCACTTTCCTTAGCTTTGAAACCCTCCTTTTAAACGTAAAGTATAGAGGAATTTATTACTATTCTCCATGAAAGTGTAATAAAATTAATGTTCAACAGATGACTTTATTGCTGTCTAATAAAAGAGCTGTCATAGCAACTATAAATAAGTTAGAAAATCAAGCTCTTTCAACACCGAAGCCTACTTGAGACAACATTTGATTTCTATTTTTTCTGTGTCTTAAATTTTGTTATTTGTTTTCTTTTATTTGGGTTTTTATTCAACCATTATCCTAGTCTTAACTAACTCCTTCTTTCTTATATTCTTCTCAATTTCTGATGGAGAAATCCTCAGCCAATTTCATTTTTTGTCATCTACCTTTAGGTCCTCCAGCGATATTTCCTTGGATTTCCACCAGATTGAGTATCTTTCATTTTCTTTTAGTTTCCGATAAAAGACATTTGTCTGACATATAGACAATATTTCTTGCCTTTTAAAATCACATTTGTACATCTCGCCTTCGACTACACTGTAAGTGCATATATCGGCTGACTACGCTACTTCTACCGAACTCTTAAACAATCGGTGAAACTCAAAGCTCTCGAAGTAAGTGTTGCCATAGTGATTGTGAATAGAATGAAAGGTTTCTTCTCAATTCTAGATGTGTTGAACTAAAGAATAGCTTCATTGGTCAGTAGAGAAATATTTCGTGTGTACCTTTCTCTGTTTTTAATTTTAGTAAAACGCGAACAAAACATCATTCTTTTTGAGTAAAATAATATAAACAACTTCCGTAGTTGTATAAACTAGAGCTAAAGCAGCATCCACCAACTACTCATCTTATATGATTGGATATTGGGATTTGACTGCCTCTCTTCTACTTAACCCACAGCACGGACTATGAATCCTCGGATTTCCTACCCGGTTTAGTCTTAATCCAGCTGCTTTATTAAAGATGCTTGAAAATGTTCAAAAGCGGTAATCATTTCTTCAAACCTCTCATACTTGTAAATGCTATTACTTCCCTCTTGTAAATCAATCACACTTGTAAGTGCTATTACTTCCCTCTTGTAAATCAATCACACTTGTAAGTGCTATTACTTCCCTCTTGTAAACCTATTACACTTGTAAGTGCTATTACTTCCCTCTTGTAAATCAATCACACTTGTAAGTGCTATTACTTCCCTCTTGTAAACCTATCACACTTGTAAGTGCTATTACTTCCCTCTTGTAAATCAATCACACTTGTAAGTGCTATTACTTCCCCTCTTGTCTAAGTATTTGTTATCCTCCCTTATTTTTTATATATAATAAATTAAATCATCCTCAAATCGCATTTCCATGTACCTATCAATCGTTTTTAAATACAAGTCCATTTTATTATCAGGTGATGTTACTACAGGTAAAATGGAGATGTATTAGTATAAAATAGTAAGGAGATTGTTCTCTTATTTCAGCAGAATCGACAACATATAACCTTCAGAGCGTTTCTTTGTCTTGTGTAACAATCAGTTTACAACAAAATTGGCCTGAAAGCCTTTCGTAACGACCCAGTTGATGAAAATCTTGAGTACGGAGAAAGGATTCGTTAAATACTTAGTCAATATTCTTATTCGATTCAGTTCAATAAGTACAGAAGAATCTGTATAACATCAACTTTACTAACGACAATGTAAAGATAGTCTTAAAATATTAAACAAAACTGTGAAAACAACTTCACTGCTCACTTGTTTTTTCAGTTGTTCTATAATAGAACAGCGTGTCGACATTTGCTTAGATCAAAGAGTTAAAAAGTATACTTTTAATCATTGGCTGAATATTAATTATATTTAGGTACACTAACAATAATTCAAGCTTTTTCTATGACCTAAATTAACAATAGTGAAACACGGAACGAATCCAGTATAATTGTGGTTAGGTTAACTGACAGAAAAGGAACGTCATATATTACATCTGTTTATACTTGTGTAATTATATATATAACTGCATCTATATGAAGGCCCCCAGTGGCACAGTGGTATGTCTGCGGACTTACGAAGCTAGAAACCGGGTTTCTATACCCGTGGTGGGCAGAGCACAGATAGCCCATTGTGTAGCTTTGTGATTAACTTTAAACAAACAATCTATCTGAAGAATTACATATACAAAAAGAAACCCGTGTATGTTAGACGTGGCCGTTGGAAACTGGGTAATAATAATAAGCCCTGTATAACGAGGATGGAACTTAACAAATAAATTTCTTATGACGAATGATTATTTACAACTACACTCAACTAGCTAACGACAATTTTAATCCCCAGAAGTAATATTTAATTTATCGTAGTCATAAGCCGCAAATTTGCACATAATGAACAAAAGCTCTACACAAATTTAATTAAGTTGTTTTACGGAATTTTCAAGTCACCGTTTTACGTGCAGTAGCCACCACACAGCCACCAGTTTGGGGGTTACAACCCCTGATATCAGTCACTAGATTGGTTCGAACTCTGTCAACACTACTGCAGTAATTATATAAAAATATGAAATCAAAGGAGTAACATCGAAGTTTCGAAAGGTAAGTGAAATGAGAAAACGTTTCTTCTTTTTTCTTACGTCTAATATCTTTTCATCAGACACCAAATCTTCGTTTCAAATCTCGACCGAGTTTAATTTAGCCCAAGAAGCAAAGAAAAAAAGGAATAAATTAAAAAAAAAATCCCACAGAAATGAATTGTTTTTAATACTGAATCATTCATGCATTAAACAAACATCGAAGAATATTTTGTCTCATAATTATATTTTAATTTTTTTTTCTCCAATGTAGGATCTTTATTAAGTCTCTATTAGGCTGAAAGATTTAAAGGATAAATTATATTATTGCATTTAAACATCTAAGATAAATCCCGTAAAAACCCATTTTTTTATTAGAATATTTCTAAGTCGAATGGGGTCTGGCATGAGTTAGAAGTTAGTGTACTTAACTGTGAAGATAAGTATTCATGGTTCGCGACTCGTTACCGCAAAATCACGCAAAATGTTGGGCAGTGAGCGTACTATAAAATACACAGCCAAATCCCACTTTTCGGTTAGACAAGAGTAGACCAAGAGATGGCGATGGGTATTGTTGACTAATTGGCCTTCCTCTAGTCTGTGACTTCAAAATTATGGAAGGCTATGCGCAAGTAGCCATTTGTGGAATCTCGCGCGGCAAAAGTTCTATTCTTCTAAATCGAGTGATAACAATTGTAAGTAATGCCGTATGGTGATAACAACTGTAAGTAATGCCGTATGGTGATAACAGTCGTAAGTAATGCCGTATGGTGATAACAATTGTAAGTAATGCCGTATGGTGATAACAACTGTAAGTAATGCCGTATGGTGATAACAACTGTAAGTAATGCCGTATGGTGATAACAATTGTAAGTAATGCCGTATGGTGATAACAACTGTAAGTAATGCCGTATGGTGATAACAATTGTAAGTAATGCCGTATGGTGATAACAATTGTAAGTAATGCCGTATGGTGATAACAACTGTAAGTAATGCCGTATGGTGATAACAACTGTA
>NW_013667583.1:37555-38538 GCF_000517525.1 Limulus polyphemus
AATTATATTTTTAAAATAGACATCTTATGTTCTTAAACAGCAACATCGCGCTTGCGTTTTACCGAACTGGTATCGTGAAGCTTACTGAACGATAAGAGGAAATACATTACACTTAACAAAGACTATATTCGTAGGTGATGTCTAGCCACCTACTTTCTCAGCGCTATTAGTATACGTTTGTTAGTTTTAGCCTGATATAACTTACAGTAAACCCATGAATAACACGCAATGGGTCAAGACATTTATAGAGCGATCAAGGCAACAAACTTTTCTTCCACAAAAAGACACAGAAATCGACACCCTGAAATATTTTTGTAGTTGCAATGTATAACTCATCGCTCAAAATATGTTAGTTAAGACTAATATTGATGTGTCTCCCGGTGTAATAATTTACAGAGACGTTCTTCCAAGTCTTAACAATTGAGATATTTTAGAGCTAAGTGCTTGTTTATTTTAAATTTTCGTGCAAAACTAAACAACTTCCGTAGTTGTATAAACTAGAGCTAAAGCAGCATCCACCAACAACTCATCTTATATGATTGGATATTGGGATTTGACTGCCTCTCTTCTACTTAACCCACAGCACGGACTATGAATCCTCGGATTTCCTAACCGGTTTAGTCTTAATCCAGCTGCTTTATTAAAGATGCTTGAAAATGGTCAAAAGCGGTAATCATTTCTTCAAACCTCTCATACTTGTAAATGCTATTACATCCCTCTTGTAAATCAATCACACTTGTAAGTGCTATTACTTTCCTCTTGTAAATCAATCACACTTGTAAGTGCTATTACTTCCCTCTTGTAAATCAATCACACTTGAAAGTGCTATTACTTCCCTCTTGTAAATCAATCATACTTGTAAATGCTATTACTTCCCTCTTGTAAATCAATCACACTTGTAAGTACTATTACTTCCCTCTTGTAAACCTATCACACTTGTAAGTGCTATTACTTCCCTCTTGTAAATCAATCACACTTGAAAG
>NW_013667583.1:39496-49241 GCF_000517525.1 Limulus polyphemus
ATGGCGTATGGTGATAACAATAGTAAGTAATTCCTTATGGTTATAACAATTGTAAGTAATGGCGTATGGTGATAACAATAGTAAGTAATTCCTTATGGTTTTAACAATTGTAAGTAATGTTGTATGGTGATAACAACTGTACGTAATGCCGTATGGTTCGCAATTCTAGTACCAAACCAATAGGTTAGAAGTGTAAGAATAGTTTTGTGGGTCCGTCTAATCACCGAAAAAACAACAACAAAGAGAAACATTTGTACACCAAATATAAACAGTATATTAGCTATTATATGTAAAATTAATCTTTAGGGTAGATTATTCTGTTTGGGCATGAAACTTTCTAGTTTTTTCAGGTTTTAAAGTTATTATACCTTAAAGACGGTTTATATGAAATCGCTACGAAAAAAAGCGTGCTGATAGCGCGTGCTCTCTATATAATGAATATATATAATAACAAAGAGAATAAGTTAATGGATGAGGTAGCTAATTAAATAAAAAGTACGAAATAGATAATTAATGTAAAAAAAAGCATTGTAAAGTGTTTAGTTAAATATAATTATTTTAAATGCATCTTGACCACACCAGGAGGGGGTACTTACGTCATGACACCGCTGATGTTTATGCATCTAGACCACACCAGGAGGGGGTACTTACGTCATGACACCGCTGATGTTTATGCATCTAGACCACACCAGGAGGGGGTACTTACGTCATGACACCGCCGATGTTTATGCATCTAGACCACACCAGGAGGGGGTACTTACGTCATGACACCGCTGATGTTTATGCATCTAGACCACACTAGGAGGGTGTACCTATGTTATGACACCGCTGATATTTATGCATCTAGACCACACCAGGAGGGGGTACTTACGTCATGACACCGCTGATGTTTATATATCTAGACCACACCAGGAGGGGGTACTTACGTCATGACACCGCTGATGTTTCATATATGATGTCGATTCTCACGAAAACACTTTAATTAAAATACAATTTCTATATACAAATTATTATAAACTCTTCTTTTTCAGTAATTATGTCCCCCGGTTATTGTTGTCGTTCATATGGTAATTCTAGTACAACTTATTGGACTTTAAAAATAGAATGGCAGATTTTTCAACATTTTACTGGTATTATTATTATTTATGAAAAACTGTTATGTTGCATTAAGATTTGAACATATTTTGATAGATTTTGTTCTTTATATAATGGATAAGAACATTACGCAAGCACGATTTACAAAAACTCATTTTGTTTGCAGTTAAGCACAAAGCTACACAATGGGCTATTTGTACTGTGCCCATCATGGATACCGAAACCCGGTTTCTAGTAGTATAATTCCGCAGACATACTGCTTTACCTCTCTCTCTCTCTGTGTGGGGGACTTTAATTAAACCAACTTCAGAATATGTAAGAACAAAACTATCAAAATTAGAATACCGCCCTAAAAAAAACCTGTTTATGTCGTATGCCAGTTCTTTGTTTGTCATTATGTACAAAGCTAAAAAATAGGCTCTCTGTGCTCTGCCCACTGCAGGTATCGAAACTCGAATTTTAGCGCTATAATACCCCAGACTTACGGTTGAGCCATTGGTGGGAGTGGAGGCGTATTAATTCTGAAACTATCTTTCTCATTAGGTACTAACGTATCTAAGAAATATAATACAGATTGATGTTCAACTGTGAGTTTTGTATGTGGATGTTAGCTGGAGCCTAGACTAAATACGTTGGTCTTGTTCCTGAAAATTGTTAATGTGTCATCAACATATTGCCCATAAAAATGACTTAAAACGGTTTGGTTGTCGTTAAGCGCAAAGCTACACAATGGATTATTGTGTTCTGCCTGTCACGGGTATCGAAACCCGATTTTTTAGCGTCGTAAACAAGCAGAATTACCACTGAGCCACTGGGGGCGGGGTAATGTAAAATTAATTGCGTACTATTCAAACGGTTATTTATCATAACAGCTTCAGAAAATGTTCAAGTTTTGATTCTATACATGCGCCAACAACCTAATCACAAACTAAAGCATTAATAATAAAATATAATTCGTTAACTGGAGGTAAGAGGGGGGAGGGATGTGTGCTTAGATAACCAGTTCACTATGTCTGAAGATCGGAAAAACTAACTCTATACACAAATCAACATATCTTATTGACTAAAGTTTTACTGGGATTATACACGGCAATATTTTATACAATCTGTCTTCTATGATAATTTGGTTCATGCAAAGCCGAATAGATATTAAACATAAAATGTAATGTCAAGTATCAAAACACAAATTGATTTTGATTTAATTCTTTTTTCTTCTAATTATAGCAAACACATAATTTTCTTTTATTCAAAATGATGAGATGACAAACACTTGTATTTTAAGACGACATATTTTATATCCATATAAATTTGACATGCAATATGGCCGACGTTAGCGTTAGACCCCCCTCTCCTCTCAACCTAATGCTGTCAATTAATTTAATTCTCTTTTGATTGCCCCATTATGTATCACATTGCTCCCCCCCCCCCCCCACACAGTTAAGAAAAGCTACAACTCAAGCTCTAGCTGAACACTTGGACACTATCCACCATTAGTGTATGTACGTGGCCAAGTTGTTAGTGTGCCCAGATTGTTTATGATTCGCGACCTGTTGCCTCAAAACGCGATCCGTACTTTGGGGCATGGGTATGCTATACGATTGGTGGTCCAACTCCGCTGCTTGATCCGGTGTGGTATCATAGGTGCTGTTGACTAGTTGTCTATTATCTCAAAATTAGGGACGGCTAGCGCAGGTACTCCTCGAGCAGCTCTACGCGAAATTCAACCAACAAACAAGTACAGCTAAAATTATCGTTTTGCATAAAGTTAGGACTTTTTTTTTTTAGTTTGCTGATTCTGTTTGCGTTCATGTCACGATAAGTTGACATCACATTCTACTTCTAACTGTCTCCATGTTTTTCTATCGATTTATTTAGCTATGCGTCCACTATATCTATACATCTATTTTAGTATCTAGCCTTTTCTCAGTGACGTTTTTTTGTATGATATTATATTTGTTTAAAGCTAAGTATAATTTTCATGAAAAACCTGTTATTTGTTACAACAAATTCCTTTAAAACACCATACACAATTTTCGGAAAAATTTAAATAATGTAATATTCATTAGTAATTAACCTGCTCGTATTTATTTGATAATTTGAGTGGTCGACGTGATCACGAGACCTCTGACGTCACCGAAGCTGCCTCAAGTGATAAGAAGGGTTACATGGGGTCAGAGTTCTACAAAGTAGAATTAGAGGACAGTGTTACTAGGGGCTGTGGATAGTTCCATGTTATGTTACTAGGAGGCATGTTGCGAGGGGAGAACAAATTGTAGTACTAGGGCTCGTCTATAATGCGTGGGCAGATGTTTTTTTCGTGATTAGGTATATTGAACATTTGTATGTTTTACAGTTTTATTATTTGTACATCACAGTTCATGAATATTCATATACTACAATAGATATAGTGGCCTATTTTCTACAAATCATGCAAACTCAGTTCATGATGTTAGGAAAAACGTAGGTACAATAAATCAATTTAC
Organism: Limulus polyphemus; assembly: GCF_000517525.1. NCBI lineage: Eukaryota > Metazoa > Arthropoda > Merostomata > Xiphosura > Limulidae > Limulus > Limulus polyphemus. Next base: position 43,075 of record NW_013667583.1, read on the forward strand.
TACAAAGATGCGATACCCTATAACCCAGGCGCTTTCAAAAGTGAACCTTCCTTCTTCATCCCTTGAAGAAGAAACGTTCGCCTATCGAAAGCGCCTGGGTTATAGGGTATCGCATCTTTGTGTTGAACATTCAATTCTCGATATTCGTATCCATATAGTAACAATATACGTAGTCCTGAAAAGGACTATTTCGTGTCTGTTCATACGTATCACTAATTATAATACAGTACAGTTTGACTTTATGGTTCACATATGTATGACCATACATACAATGGCCAGGTGGTTAGGGCGCTTTACTCACAATCTGCGGGTCGCAGGTTCGATTCCCCGTCCCACCAAACGTGGGGGTGCTATAATGTGATGGTCAATCCCAGTATTAGTTGGTAAAAGAGTGGCCCAAGAGTTGGCTGTGTGTGCTGATGACTAGCTGCCTTCCCTGTCTTTCTCTACTAAATTAGGGACGGCTAGCGCATATAGCCCACGTGTAGCTTTGGGCGAAATTCAAAACAAACAATCCATACATACATACATACATACAGTAGTCCATCCCGCGATTGCTAAAATTTCAAGCACAATATTATTTCTGAGATATTATTATTATTATGGTCAAATTAATTGTTCTACTTCGATAATAAATAAATCGTTTGAATACTTAAAATTGATATTTTGTCACAATTAGGATAATTGAATAGTGTACTTCTCATATATTACTCCTCAACTCAAAAGGACTATTTTTTCGTGTTAACATTCAAACTCTACATATGTATCACTACATATAATGTAGTACAGTTTTATATACGGTTTTCTAAACGGCAGTAGATGAAAACAACAACACCTTTTCCAATATGTAATATTCTAAGATTTTCTATGATATAAACTAAGAGAAATAGCAACACTTACATCCACGCAACTTCTGTGGTTTTCTGTGAATCAATCAGATATAAGTATACAACTGTAACAATAATCGTTTACTCAACTATCCGTATGTACGAAACTTCTTCAAATGACGTTGGCTATGATAAATATCACAGTGGGGAGTCGAGGACCACTGAACTGTACTGATACTGAAAGGTCAGACGTGTGATCTTGTGACGTACGCGAGTCAAAGTTTAATGTTCATGGCGTATTCCACGAATACTGGACATAGCGTGTAACATTAGTAGCAGACATTTGTTTGTGATCACATATTTCAACTTGTTATACACATTTTTGTACGTTCAGCTGTAGTTTATTTTACAGATGTTAATCACGTTTTCATTTTAATACGTACAAAATAATTGGACAAATGATTCTTATAAATCAAACGGGATTATTTGTTTTATATAGAACAAAAAAATCTACCTTTTCCTGTTATTTCACAGTCAGAACAATCTTCAAATCTATAAAATATATATTACTGTTCACACAATCGCTCAACCATGATTTTTTTTTCTATTTATAGACGCGACAGGATCAATTTAAAAGATGAGTTATGTTTCATTTATTTCTCATTACAACTCGAGATGGATTGTGGGGTACAACATTCATTTACATGTTTAGTGTCAGGTCCAACAGGATGTCGTAAAACTCTTTGTAAGTAATGTTTTGATCTACGATCGTGACCTTATCTATCCTATCCTCGAAACTAATATGTAATATTACGGTGAATTTCAACCATAAGGCACTAATATAATGCAGGATATTCCTGATATTTGTTGAAGGACTGCCTGAACATTTTCATGATTTTTTATAGTCTGATAAACCAAATATTTTTATCATTGGTGATCTTATAAATGAAAGTAGGAGAAAACAAAAGTGTGTCTCAACAAGTTTTCAACACGTGGAAGTCACCATTTGAATTTATCAGTATTTTATATTGCAATGAATATATTTCATCAAGGTAGAGAAATGCGTAATATAAGTTCAAACTCTCATATCATTATGTTCAAGAATATCAGAGACAAAATTTAGATGAATGTTTTAGCAAGACAAATGTTTCCGACTAGTGTCAAATATTCCGAAGAAGCTTATTAAGATGGAACACAGCATGTATTGGTTATTTACTCATTGATTTAAAAACCAGACACTTCAGAACAAATGCGCCTCAGGACAGAACTGTTTCTCGATAATAGAATTGTGGTGTACGTACCTAAGAAAGATTAAAGCTGATACTTCACTGAATACGTACTCATTAATTAACATGACTGTAGCCGTGATAGAATTAAAACGATTTTATGTGACGCACACGACTTATGTGATCAAAGAATTTGCATTCACATGTTTAGCCACTGGAAATATAAACGTATTTTTGCTTAAAGCCGCCGTTTTTCGGCTGGTTATCTTACGAACACAGATTACCGCCATGGTAACCACTAGATTCGTCGTATCCCCTGGGAAAGTTGAAACATCGACTATCCCTATCTATTGAGTGTTATATTTAACTGTATGTACAGTATTATATACATAAACAGTTTTTATATGTAAATAACGTCTGATCTGGATCAAGCACTACAACCTGTTTATTATAATCCTAATCACCCTGCCATTTATGGTGAAGTACGACTTTTATTTAGATCGGTAATCGCATTAAGTAAACCCATCATTTTAAAACAGTGTAAGTCGTCAGGATATATATGCACCACATAAACCAGTAAGATACAAATTGTGAAGAAACTGAGTGATCATGAGAGGGATGAATGAACAATGGTGGGCTGGTTTGGTGGACCTCTCTAATCCAAGTCACTATAACAACCAGTTTAACTATTTACTTACGTGTATTGACACAATTCCTAAATATCCATGGGTTCTTCCATTCAAGGATAAGAAAGGTGCAAAATCCCTATCAATTTCAGATGGATGCTCAAACAGAATTTATTAATCATCTGTTTTAACGCTATATCAAGGAAGAAGACATTCACTTATTTACTACACTTAATAATATACAAACGTCTATATTTTGTCGTTTTTTCAGAATTAGTTGTGCATACTGGAGGGATTTAGACATTTTGGCAATAAAGCTAGAACAAAAACTACTTTTAATCTTCAGATAACAATAATAATAAAAAAATCACCCAAAATTTCGCCATTCTTGTACTACTAGCCCTGATGAAACCGCAATTTTATTGCCAAAAGGTTCTGCATTATTTGATCGCATTCTTCAAACTAAAAGGTGACGACATTTTACACATCGCGGAACTTACAAGCATATATCTGTATTGTAAAACCTAGACAAGGCCTATAACTAATCACATGATCCCAGTGTTGGAATGAAATCAACGGACATCAATTACTCTAATGAGTTTGTGGTGTGGAGGACTCTTTACAAACCCCATACCAAAGTAAACTTTCAAATTAAAGTACGTATTAGTGAAGTAAAACGTCAGTTTAAGAAAGACTATATTCTTGGTTGGAGAGAAAAATATCCAGTGTACAAACTACAAGAATGTTTTGGAGAAGCCTTAAATAGAAAATTTGACGAATATGAACTACAACAAGTAATCAAGTCCCCCAACTCGTGGAAGAAATACTACGAGAATGAAAAAAAGAAAAAACAAAGAGTATTTCGTAAAATGGAAAGGGTAATTTGGCAATTTTAATATATGGATCTCTCAATCAGATCTGAATCGTCTTCCTTCATAAAATGTTAAGTATAACATTAATATTCATTATTCGACATGGATCAACTGCACGTGACGTTACCTAATAATAGTACTGTAAACTATTTTACCACCAATACCCTGACTAATTACGTCACACATCTTCCGAGTCCTGTAGATCTCGAGGGTTCGTGAGAAGTGACCTTGGCTATTTACAGTATCCCTATATCTGCCATAACGTGTCTGATGGAACAGGATGGTTATCCTACTTTGTAGGCCATCACACTTTGTAATTATGTTAGACCAAGTTATTACAATGAACCTGAAGATCATGGGCTCTCACAGAAATATTTTCAGGAGGGGAGCACAACATGTATGTAGGGGATCAGCTTTTCCAGTGTAAATCAACAGACTAAAAGAATATGTGTGCTTAAACGCAAACATAAATTTCCAGTTTTACTAAAAATTACAAAAAATATTTAGTTTAACTACGATGTTAAGTTTACATCATAATACGTGCAATATGTTTTGTGAAATGTAGGGGGGGGCAAGTGCCCCCTTTTTGCTCTTTCCTGAGGGCGCCCCTGCTGAAGATGTAATTAAAATCTTAAAACCAAGTAAAAGAATCATTTCCTAAAACCAGCAAGAAACATATATACTTATGAATCTTTCACCAGAAAAGTAAGCGTGAACCTGAATGATGGAACCTCTATAACACTCGACCCTATACTACCAGTACTACTTGGATTTGATGATAATCATATCATAACAGAGCCCACTGTAGCTCCACACACCGTTAACATGCACGTGTACACAAACATTGTGGAACCTAGTATTGTTGGTGATGCAATTGTACCGCTAATACGAATCATTGAAGTTAAAGGTCAAGATGGAGACATGATCACTGAAATGTTTACAGAACCTCATTACAGTTACTTTTCTAAACTATGTTTTCAGACTATTGAGATCAGATAGATATAAAGGACGACATGGGTCGGCCTATCCCATTTGAATGGGTAGAGTCATTATAACTCTTCATTTTCGTTGTCAGAAGTGTCTGCGACACAATGAGAGTACCTTATTATCTTGATTCATTCGTCTGTGACACATACAAGGATTACCAGAAACGGATTACCGTGTTATATTGAAAGTCAGCGACAACTGGATTATGGATTGGGAATGTATTGAGTAATCTATTTCGTTCTGCTATCTCATTTCTAAAAAAAAAAGGAAGGCTTAGATGTAGGAAAACAAGCTGTTTAGTCTGGCATAAATCTAGCATCAGATGTCATACAAGGAAAATCTTTTGTCGAGACTGGAAAACGACAAACAATGCAAGGAGCTCAGAATCTGGCTCAAGATACTAAGCAGTTTATGAAACAGACTGCAAAGCTACACGAGGGCTATCTGCACTATCCGTCCTTAATTTAACAGTGAAAGACTACAGGGAAGGCAGCTAGTCATCACCACCCACCGCCAACTCTTGGGTTATTCTTTTACCAACGAATAGTGGAATTGACCGTAACATTATAACGCCCCCACAGCTGAAAGGACGAGCATGTTTGGTGGGGAAAAGGTATCTCTGCTGCTCTCCTGCCAATATGTTTTTCATTCTCTATTTTCTCACAGTATTTACGTTTATAAGGCTTAAACAGAAACTTTACCGAGCTATAGTGGAGAAATTAAGAGAAGTCGTTTGACTTCGCCTATGTGGGTAAAGGACACAGCGGATACTTTGATGATTTTGACTTTAATGATGGCGAGAATGACGGTATCAAAGATCGACATATGCTAATCAGACAATCGATATGATGGGCCGCCTACGTTTGGACATCTTTTTGCAGAATTAATTCTTGACCAATGGAGTAAACTTAAAACTTCGTCTCTTGCGAGGTAAAAATGCATTTTATAAAATGTCCAATGATGAATCAGAATTCAAAGATGTTTAATTGCACGTTTTTGTCTATGCTAGAAAGGTCAAAGTCAATCCATTCGTTGTTCTGGCACATGCTAAAGCATTTCAGAAAGGAAAGGCTAAATATCCTTCGAAATATATAGTGTACAAGGCATTTTCAGTTCTACATGGAAACTTATAAAAAACCTGTCGATAATGCATTTTAGGTGAAGTACCCATACGTCTTGTTACAGGGTGTTTATAACGATGCATTAAACGAATCATGGGAAAACAATCCATACAATTTCAAACATTACAATATTAATTTTGTGAGAATCAACGTGGATCGAAAACAGATTCTTGCTCGGCCTTTACAATCTGATTTTGATGCTAGTCTTTATGCATGAAGTTATGAAACCTTATTCAGTGGAACTGGAAAACAGTTTCAAGATCAAGGAACTGATGTCGGTAATGACGAATACTCAAGAGGATATATATTCCTTGCCTTTGGCCTGATATTCACATTTTAACTTAATAAATGAAACAGGTAGGTTACGAATTTTGGCAGGGCGTTACCCAAATATACTGTTACGACAGCGGAGGTCACGTGACGCTAGTAACACGTCACGCGCTTCTAGAACGTTCATGAAGCCTCGGGAGGTTACTAGATTTCGGTATTCATGTACATATAAGACGGG
>NW_013667583.1:49343-52673 GCF_000517525.1 Limulus polyphemus
GTATTGCAAAGTTGTATTTAGAAAGAATAAACCAGTTTTATTTAGGAAAGGACTTCTATCGCTAAAGTTTCTTCGGAAAGAATTTTTACGGAAAATTAACTAACGAACAGAGACGTAGCAATATAAATATTGTCACCTATGTACAATTTCAGTCCATTGTATAATATAATCATTCAGAAACACCTTAACCGTTATCTAGAAAAACAAAACATGAACACTATAGAAATCTGTTCGGTATTCTAACAAGCTTGTGTCCACGAGACAAGCTCAGAAGTGCGTTAGCCAGTGATCAACATCCTGATGAAGCAGCGAAACAAATCTGCATCATTAATTTGGATCTGAGTCATCATCCAGAGAGTCACTGTGTTTGTATTTACTTTGGTCCAGAAGAAAGAGGAAAAAATTTTGATCCATATGGACTATCTCCCCATAACCTGAACATAAGAAGATTCGTCGTGAAGAACTTTAGAACGCGGACTTACGATAGAAAAGTGCTGCAAGGACCTCATTCGTCCGTGTGTGGACAATAATGTATTTATTGTGTTTATTATTACTGCTGACATATGGCGAAATGAAAACTGTTAACTAATTTTATATCTGATATAGATAATAACGTTATGTTTATTCGTAATTTGCTTCAAAACCAAATGGCTAGATTGTTAATTTCACACACTTAAGACTGCGGCCGTTCTTCGAGTTAAAAGTTGTTTTTAACGATTCACGATATCATAGTGCTTTAAATGTTAATGATTTCCAAAATATTAATTCCTTTTATCAAGTCCCCCTGTGAGACAGCAGTAAATCTTCGGATTGACAACGCTAAAATGAGGGGTTCGATTCCCCTTGGTGGACAAAGCAAATAGCCCGATGTGGCTTTGCTATATTTAAACACACACTTTTTATCACAAAATTGCATTATAATTTTATTTCAAACAAGCCAGTCCTAGAGGTTCAAGCAGGGAAGTAAAAAATACTTTTACGTTTAGCCAAGAAAGGTGCAAAAATAAGTTAGTGACAGACTCATACACTGGATGACCATTACATTTTTATCTATGTTCCCTCTCAGACTGAGGAACCTGAGCTTCAGGTGCAAATTAGGTTGATTTCATGATATGTTAGGTGATCCCTACAGAAGTATAAGTAACTGGGACAAGCTCATTTACACCCACTCTAACATAAGTACATTAATAGATGCTGCACTTCTCAAGGAGAGGTATGATGGGTGGATGTTTAGCAGGTGCCACAGTGACCAAGACAGTTTTGTTTCTAGGCTGTTCGAAGACACCAGTAACTGAAGTTTATCAATAAAGGAAGAATTGTGGCCGAAGACATGTAGTGACAAAAAATAATCAGACGAGAAAGGCGGTTAGACAAGATATCAAAGTCCAACCATCTTCAAACAACAGGCAGACATTAAGTGCAGGGGAATCCACAACCATCTACAACTGTGCCTTGCAAAGAACGTTGCATCAAACAGATCTTGCCATAAACCAATGAATTTGGTTACTAGCAAGAAAAAACGCCTCAAATGGTGTGAAGAGCACAGACATTGGACTAACAAGAAGTGACGAAAGGCGATGCGGTACAATGAATCACGTTTTTTCCTCCCTTTTACACAGATGGGAGAATACTGGCTTTGAAAAAGCCACAAGAATAACCCAACCCTTCTTTTGTGGTTCCAGCTGTCCAAGCCTCTGTTGGTGGAGTCGTGTTACTACACAGCTTATCTCAGCATCATTTCTGATAAAGTGCATTCAGCAATCTTTCATGCGTACCCTGATGGGAGCCCAGCTATTCCCAAGACGACAACGATTTCATACATCATACCCAGATTGTGTGCGCATGGTTTGAAGAACATGGAGACTTCAGGCATCTGCCATGGCCATCACCATCTTCAGAACTAGACACATCTTCCATCACAATCCTGTGCTTACCTCACTCCATGAATTGCGGACAATACTAAAGACTAAATGGGGGAAAAATTCCCCAAGACATTTTCCAGCACCTTATGGATTCTATACCACGTCATATCATGGCTGTTATCCAGGCAAAATATGCTCCCAACCAGTTATTAGATGTAGGTCATATTAAAGTGGTCAACCAATGTATTATGTTTCTTTATGCGAATAAATAACATGGATGGATGCAACAGCTTTATGTTTTTAGTTTCTTTTCTTTTCGGAGAAAGAGCTTCGAATAGGGATCATAATATTTTTAAAAGTAGATTTAAATTACAAGTGATTTATGTATCGAAACGCACCCTGGTGGCTCAGCGTTAAGCTTGAAGACTTACAACACTAGAATCGGGGCGCGATATTCGTGGATAGTACAAACGCATTGAGCCCATTTTATAGTTTTGTGCTTAAAACAAAGATAAACTAAGACGACAAGCTAGAAGATGATGAAGAGTGACTATACCATGTTTTTTAAAAATATATTGTCTGAGATGTAGGAGAGAACAGTGATGATTAATCTGATAAAAAGCTATATATGTCACGAAAATAATGAAGACGTATTGTCTTGTCAAGTTACAGAGCACGGGTTAGGTTTAATATGGACATGATATTTGCCGTAAGGAGCTAAATAAATTAATTTTGATAAGGGAATTTTAGAAACATGCTTATACCACAAAGTTCGGAAAAGTGGCACAATTTTTAACCAGATATTCAGGGAATTTTTCGACTTAGGATTGTTTGTTTGTTTGGAATTAAGCACAAAGCTACACAATGGGCTATCTGTGCTCTGCCCACCACGGGTATCGAAACCCGGTTACTAGCGTGTAAGTCTGCAGACATGCCGCTGTGCCACTGGGGGGCTTGACTTAGGAAACGAGTAGAAAGAAAAAGTAATGTTACTGCAAATAAAGAAGCCCCCCCCCAGTGGCACAGTGGTATGTATGTGGGCAGAGCACAGATAGCCCATTGTGTAATCAGAGAGCGATATGTTTAAAGTATATGTAAGATTGAAAAAGAAGACAAATTATATAGACAAATAATTAAAAACTGAAAAACATACATGTAAGGAAAATTTAGAGAAGACAAATTAAGAACAAAGCTGTACAATGAGCTGTTTGTGCTCTGTTCACCACGGGGATCTAAACGTGAACTTCATCCGATATTTACTTATCAACATTAATACTCCGTCGTTTACCTGAAAAAATGATATAGTACTGTTCAAAAGAGGCATGATAGTACGTGCAAATCCACCAGGTGCCATAGTAGCTAAGATAGTTTCATTTGCAGGATTCGATTTTATTAAGCGAACGATGTGTGTGTTTTATCATTGTAGTACCAACGTGTGTTTCGTTACTTAGTGCCAAGGTGTATTTTT
>NW_013667583.1:53447-67054 GCF_000517525.1 Limulus polyphemus
TTGTAGTGTTCATTTAAGTTTCATTATTGTAGTGTTCATTTAAGTTTCATTATTGTAGTGTTCATTTAAGTTTCATTATTGTAGTGTTCATTTGAGTTTCATTATTCTAATATAAAACGCGTGCTTTATTTACTATCACGTTCAGATTTAGATTCTGCATGCATTTTAATATTTGTAATTTTTGCATATTAATTTTAACATAAGCATTTAACACAGTTTTATAATTAATCTCATGTTCGTTGAGTTATATTTAATGTTCAAAATCGATAAGGATCTGAGCGGATATAAGGTTTCAGTCCCAGTTACTATAGTGTATTATACTTATCCAAAGGTAAATTAATAACTAAAAACAAAGAAACTACACACTAGCAATCTACGCATAGCCGTCCCTAAGTCTGAACGGATAGGCTAGAGGGAAGGCAGCTAGTCAACAGCACCAAGTCTGAACCGATAGGCTAGAGGGAAGGCAACTAGTCAACAGCACCAAGTCTGAACAGCACTAAGTCTGAACCGATAGGCTAGAGGGAAGGCAGCTAGTCAACAGCACTAAGTCTGAACCGATAGGCTAGAGGGAAGGCAGCTAGTCAACAGCACTAAGTCTGAACCGATAGGCAAGAGGGAAGACAGCTAGTCAACAGCACTCACCGCCAACTTTTGAACTATTATTCTTTTGTGATCGAAGAGGGGGATTTGACCGCCATTCTTATAGTTTGCCAACGATCCAAAAGTGTGGAACGCAGTTTTGTAGCAGCGGATTGCGAACCACGAATCCACGGATTTACGGTATAAGCATACAAACTATTAAGCTACACGCCCACAACAAAGAAGGTATATCGTAATCTACACATTATAGCTTGTACATTAATGATAATAATCATAGCTCGGGTTTGCAGAGTTGTCTATCTAGTTGTCTGTTTGTTTGTTTGTCTGTTTTTCTCTCTGTGTATAAAAAACAACAACTCGCTATCTATATATATATATATAAAGCAGTCTTTCTACTTTTCACTGGTGAATCTGTAAGAAAGTGTGGGGTCACACAGTGGAATTTAGCACTTAGTTAATTGAACGAACAACTCTCCGTTCCACTAAAATTTTGGGTTCGATCCATGCTGCAGACACAACCATAAAACAAACAATAACAACCCTTCATTTATTTTCTACGTAATATAAAACAAAATGCCCGAAAATACTGAATAACCTAAAATTATCTGTTATGGAATAAAAAAAATCTTTTTTTTTTCCCCAAGAACAAAATGTAAATGCTAAATGCTTTTTCATTTTTCGATACAAACTATTTAGTTTCCCCTAACAAAATGAACATGAACAATAACATTAAACGTAGTTTTCGCTTAGTTTTTTAAATGTCACAAGATGATGTCGGTCATAGAGCACAAATAGAGTTGGATATTTTACTAATTCGAGAGCTACCAAATATATATATTTTAGATTGTTTACATTAATATGCCTCTTGGTATTTGAGCGGCAAGTCTGAGGGTTTATTAGGCTAAAAATCGGGTTTAGATACCTCCGATAGGTACATCACAGATAGCCCATTGTGAAGCTTTGTGCTTAACAAGAAACAAACAAACAATACCTTAATATGTATATATATACGTATTATCCTATGTATAATACACACGCTGCTAATTTATATTACAGTACCGCACAACTTGCTGCTAATTTATATTACAGTACCGCACAACTTGCTGCTAATTTATTTTACAGTACCGCACAACTTGCTGCTAATTTATCTTACAGTACCGCACAACTTGCTGCTAATTTATCTTACAGTACCGTACAACTTGCTGCTAATTTATCTTACAGTATCGCACAACATTATCTACTAGACTGGTTCTTTTATTATTGTTCGTGAACTATTACAATTGTGCCTTAATATTAAGCAAAAGCTGATTAAGTTACGCTTGTTAGAAATGCATAACAAAGTAATAAATAAGTTATTGTCTTCCGGGAAGACAATGATAGCCAAGATTTCTGGTACCAGTATACTAAATCTGGTAGTTAAAATCTGGAACTTGATGGTATATCACTAAGTTATAATATCAGATCACGAATGTATATATATATATATACACACACACAAAACATTTTTAAAATGCAAAATATTCTTAACTTGATGATGACCTAAGGAGGTCGAAACATTGTTACTCGTTTTTAATATCCATATCAGCTGACTCTACTATATATATACATTTAATTCAAGTGGATTCCTCGTCATCATGAATTAGAGCATCCTCATAAGCCAATCAATACAAATGAAATTTAATTAATTGTTTTAAAAAATGAGAATAAGTGAATAAAATATCAACCATTTAATCACAAGAAAAAAAGCAAACTAAATTACAACTCAAGGTTGAATAATATTACCAGATCTCATTAATAAAACAACTTTTACGCATGATATCTTTTTCCATTTAACATGAATGCATTCCTACACATATATAAATATTTAGTAAATGTATCTATCTTCAAGGGAATGGTCTTGGGAAACATAGCTTTTCTTCTTCCACATTGTTTGCTCATCTAAATCTTCTTTTCTTATCTTCTTGGCCCGGTGGTTAGGGCACTCGACTAGCAATCTGCGGGTCGCGAGTTCGAATCCCTGTCACACCAAACATGCTCGCCCTTTCAGCCGTGGGGGCGTTATAATGTGACGGTCAATCCCACTATTCGATGGTAAAAGAGTAGCCCAAGAGTTGGCGGTGGGTGGTGATGACTAGCTGCCTTCCCTCTAGTCTTACACTGCTAAATTAGGGACGACTAGCGCAGATAGCCCTCGTGTAGCTTTGCGCGAAATTAAAAAACAAAACAAAACAAAAAACTTATCTTCTTTATTTCGTCGGAAAAGTCTGATTGGACAATGAAAGTAAAGGTTTGTTTAAAGCCACTATGTTTGATGATTCTGTGTAAAGGACATTTTAATTAACCAGTAGCTTACAGCTTGCTGTGGTGTAGCTTAATACAGTTTAATAAACCGGTTAAAGTTTTCCAGCCTCCTGAAAATTGATCAAATTTGGCTTTCCTGAACAGAAAAATCATTTTTTAAGATTTGAAAATAATGTTGTTTTAATTTTGTAAAGCGTTTTTGCTTTATAAAATAATCCCAAAACATAAAATAGAATTATGATAATCTTGATGTAAAAGCACTATCTTACTTTACAATTTTTATGCTGAATTTTGTTCCCCAGTGGGACAGCGGTAAATCTACGGATTTACAACGCTAAAATCAGGGGTTTGATTCCCCTCAGTAGACATTGCAGATAGTCCGATGTGGCTTTGCTATAAAACATACACAAACACACTCTGAATTCTAGTGAAAGTTATAATAATTATTCCCTCGTGACTATGTTTTATATAGTTTGATTAGGAGAGTGTACTCTAAACGCAGAAAGTGTAGACTAAACGCGTAATAAAAAACTGGAGAGTGCAAATCCAAAGCATAATAAATACCTGGAAGTGCATTTTATACTGCATATTATACACTACACTGGGCGTGGTCTGGTAATTAGCATACTGAGCTGCGTATAAGATTTAAAGTTCGAACCACAATATGTCACTGATCTCGTTCCGCCCTTTCAGTCGGAGGTGGGGGTAGGTAGGGGGCTATATAATCATAACAGTCTATCCCGATGTTTGGTTAAGAGTGAGTAGCCGGGTAGGTGGCGGGTGCTGCTACTCGGTTGGCCTTTCTCTTGTAAGGAGTTCTAAATTAGGAATGAGTACGGCTGAACCTTGTGGTCTCCTATCATTCCGTTTGGTTTAGCTTCAGCCCACATGTCGCATAAGGTGTGCTGTTCAGGTTGAAAATACCAAATAAAAATACATGTGTTTACAAATGATTTTACATAAAACTATTGAGTTAGACAAGAATATTCGTTTAAAAATGATAGATCGACCACTAAAATAACTTAACTATAACCCTTGATTAAAAAACTACAAAAACCCTATAGCCCAAACGCTTTCGAAAGGTGGACTTTTCTTCTTCAGTTTACCCCTGAAGAAGAACGGTCCACCCTTCTAAAGCGCTTGGGTTATAAGATTTTTCTCATTTTGTATTAAGACTTCGTGCATGTACATGTTTTTCTTACACTTGAATAAAAGACGGAGTTAGAGCGACCAGATAAAGTTGCAAACCATTTTTTAACATTTTAAATAACAAAATTTCGCTGTACAGTTGCATTTCTATCTTACATTCAAGACAAATCTACTAAAGATATCTTCTGTGGTCCCTAAGTTTGAACTACTGACCAGTAGCATCCAGCCCCTACCACAGTCCACGCTACGGAATTGATTGTCACTTTTTTAACGCACACACACCTTAATGTTCGGGGAATATTATGTGATATTGCACGAATTCGAACCTGGATCGCCAGATGTGAAATCCAGAGCTCTGTCGTAGGACCAGTCTGCCCCCACACTGTGCAATAAAGTAGATTAAAAGAGGTAATTTCCGTAACGAAATTACCAGATTCAGATATATCTGGACTGTGTATTTATAAGCTCCCAGAGGAGGTTCCAGTGTGCAAAATGTTAGTCACAAAACAATGTAAAACTGTCTTTTTTTTAAACGACAGGTCAGTCATAACAAATGTTTTACTTGCTTGTTAACAGACAGTTTCTCTCACCTCTGAAGGAACGACCTATAAGCCGTTATAGGAAACGTAATATTTCCAAATATATTTTTCTCAGTACAGTTATGTTCACATTCTTTGTTTGTTTGTTTCTTTGAATTTCGCGCAAAACTACTTGAGTGCTATCTGCGTTAGCTGTCCCTAATTTTGAAGTGATAACTTAAAGGGAAAGTAGCTAGTCAAAACTATTCATCGAAAACTTAAGGGCTGCCCTAATCTAATAGTAGGATTTGACCGTTACTCTTATAACGCATCCCTGGTTCCAAAGCGAAAAGCCTTTAATCAAGAGTCCGGAACGCTAGCCACTGCACCGCGCTAGGCACGCGTGAATTATGATGCATTACAATAACAATTATACAATGCACATCGCATGTGTTTTCACATTTTCGTTTTGGTTCTAAAGTTTGTTTCAGAATTTTGCGCAAAGATAAAAAAAGGGTTATTTGAGCTTAGCTGATCCTAACTTTGATCGACACGTTAACGGTCTTCTAGATTATACTTTTGTTAAAGCTTCTAAATCTTTAAACATTCTTCTGTAGTTTTTCATGAAACATTTCTTTTAAAATCGATTTAATTGCTACATGATCTATATGCTGCTGTGACCTCTGTTTTCTTATTCCAGATAGTTCTCGAAATTTGTTTGTTGTTTGATCGAAAAGAATCTTAACATCAAGGAATAGTTTTATAAAGTTTTAGGAACAGTTTGAGGAGTATAAAACGCGAGTTAGGCGACAGTAGATGAATTATTGATTATTGTGTTAGTCAGAGAAGATAGTCAGTGAAATATTCATAGAGTGTTGTTCGATAGTTAGTGTTGTCAGTGTGTAACTTGTATGAATTACTATGAAACATATCTTCTCTAGCTCAATGCTGTAAATTTTAAGTTGTGTTTAAGAAATTAGCAAGTAAACGGAATCATTATTTTAGGCCTAGCGCTCGGTGGACGTTAGGTTAATAACTTAAAATCGTGAAACGTTTAGAATTTGTAGTCGAAAAAATAAAACTTATTTGTCGTTATTAAGTCAACTGGAGATTGCATTCTTTTTTCTTCTAATAATCCAAAAGATTCCGCCAACAGAGGAAATCATTAAGACAAAGCTTTTTAAAAAAAAAGAGTAAAAAAGTGGAATATTTCAACACCACTAATGAAAGGTGAGTGCATGACGAAACTGTAAAGAAAATAGTGTTTACAATGTAAATACTAGTATAGAGTGACATACACATACAAATTTAATTAAAAAGTGGCTTATTAAATTACAACTTACGGATTGTCACATTCATTTAATTAATTTTTTTGACATCTAAATATCTAATAAATTTATTGCGAGTGTTCTTAACGAATAATAGAAGTACCGGTAGTTGTCGTATATATCTAACCAAGAATAAGAAACGATGTTGAAATGAAATAAAAAGAACAACATAGATTTTAACTTTACAATTCGCAGATGTCAGTGTCATTTTGTTTCTTATTACTTATTTTATGGCAAGCAGTATTTGTGTTAAAAGTATTGAAATAATTTAGTTTGCAAGAGATCTTTGATATACATTTCTAATTAATGAAAATAAAATGTAGAATCGTAGTTAGGATTTTCAAAGTTTCAGATTTCCGACATGGAAGCACGTATCAATCAATACAACGAGTGGTGTTTACCAGGTGTAGTTAGTACCCAAAATTGCCAACAGAAGGCTTGGTAAAAATGTAAGAAGACATACTTGAGCTAAAATAAAACAGTACGTGTTATATACTCTCTCTTCTTAGGTACAGGCCGCACAGTCATCTCTTATTGTACAAAATACCAGATAGATATGATATTTAAAATTACCAGAAAAATGAAATACTACAATAAGTTCAACCAAGTTTCACAGTAGTCATAAACGCGAAATGATATAAGAACTTGAATTAACGTTTGAAATTAATGAATTAAAATGTTTTGTAACAAACATACAGAATCTAATTTTGGCGTATATTTCATAAGAATGCTTAAATAATCTGCTACAGTTTGGACGAGCAGTGGATGTTTTAGAACGATTAACGTGAAACTAATTATGTTTGTCTTAACCACAGAGAACAAATATGAAAAATGCAAAACTGTATATCACAATGAAGCAAAATAAGTTATAGTTCAATTATATTCTTCATGCAGTTAGGTCATAATACATTTAATATACTTGTATATGGTTTTTGGGAAAAACGAGAGATTTCGACAGATGGTTGTTTTTACACTCATTATTGCTAAAAGAAAAAACTTTAAAAAGCCATAAAGGCCCCTAGATGGCAGCACATAAAGCCTCTTTATGATTGTTATTTAATGTTTAATTCTTACCACTCACGAGCGCAAAAAAACAAAACAAATAAAATATTTGTTTAAGTTATTGACTTAATTAATCACACATACACAAATATTGACTTAATAAATCCTACACATATATACACAAAAGTTTCAAATTATATAAATGTGTGAAAGGTACGATTGAATTGTGACTTTTTTTTTTGCCTGATGTTGGAAATGCAACATATTATATTATTATTATCATTCATGACCGTTGAATTTACCGGACACAGTTTCATTACTTTGTTTGTCTTTAAGCCGAAATTAATATAATGGGCTATCTGTGCTGTGCCCACAACGGGTATCGAAAACCGGTTTTTAATGTTATAAGTCTTTATGTTTACCACTGATCCAGTGAGGGGAAATTTTAATTACTTATGCCAATAATTCATGCGAGCAACTATTTTTAAATGATTGTGTGACACCATCATTTCTTGGAAGATGCTTATGTGTAATCAGTGTAAAAAGTGTAATAAACGTAAGACCGTTTTAAGCACACGACTTACTACCTCGTAAAATCTTTGTCAAAGGAATAATAATAGGAATAATAATAATATATCTTTATAACTGACATTACAAAAAAAAAACACTCAACATAAAAGCGCATTTTCTGTTTTACTTTTGTTTCACATCTTGGTCCTAACGAATTGGACTCTAATGTATTTTATGTTTAAAGTTTGTTTGTTGTTAAGAGCAAAGTTGCATAATGGCCTCTCTCTGCTTATGTTCACCGCAGAGATCGATCACCGAAGTCTAGCGTCATAATTCTTCAAACTTACTGCTGAGCCACTAAAGGGGGGCTTATATCAACGGCGATCCTTTCGTTACTGTTAACAAGAATATACCGCATAACATTTACAACTGCAAGTAATGGATTTTACCATTCTTAAATAACACGTGGTCAACTAGTTTATTTACAACTGGAAGTAATGGATTTTACCATTCTTAAATAACACGTGGTCAACTAGTTTGTTTACAACTGCAAGTAATGGATTTTACCATTCTTAAATAACACGTGGTCAAATAGTTTGTTTACAACTGCAAATAATGGATTTTACCATTCCTAAATCACACATGGTCAACTAGTTTGTTTACAACTGCAAAAAATAGAATTCACCATTCCTAAATTACACATGGTCAACTAGTTTGCTTACATCTGCAAACAATGAATTTTACCATTCTTAAATCACACATGGTCAACTAGTTTGTTTACAACTGCAAGTAATGGATTTTACCATTCCTAAATCACACATGGTCAACTAGTTTGTTTACAACTGCAAGTAATGGATTTTACCATTCCTAAATCACACACATTGTCAACTAGTTTGTTTACATCTGCAAACAGTGAATTTTACCATTCTTAAATCACACGTGGTCAACTAGTTTGTTTACATCTGCAAACAATGAATTTTACCATTCCTACATCACACGTGGTCAACTAGTTTGTTTGCAACTGCAAGCAATGGATTTTACCATTCCTAAATCACACATGGTCAACTAGTCTGTCAAACAAATACAATTCTAATCATTAGCCTTTTGTACACATTCATTAGCACAAGGAGTATTTGAGTTTCAGTAGTTACACAGCATTATCAAGGTGTATAAAACATTATCATTTTTAACAAACACTTGTTTATATATATATATATATATATAAAGGCTAAATATTAATAAAAAATCATATGGCAAACCCATACGTGTGCATATAATATTTTCCAATTATTCAATCAGACAAGGAAGTTTAAAGTCGTCGCTACTGACTTTCTGCCTTCCATCTAGTCTGTCGGTTCAAAATTAGAGACGACTACATGTAGACTGCTATTGTATAACTGTGCTCGAATTTCTGAAACCAACAAACAAACATTTTATTGTCATTCCATCAGAGGACTGACTTATCTTTTATTAGTATATCTCGATTTCAGAATATGCAATGTTATGTACTTGTTTCTATAATTTCTATGCTTGATGGCCTGCACAGAAAAATTGATATTTGTGTATTCTGTATTTTATTGATTCTACTATGTCTGTATTTTATTGAATTTACTACGAAGCTCTCTTATTTATTTTTATTTTTTCGTCTTTCAAAACATTAATATGAAATAATAAATCTGATATTTTTATTTTGGATTTGTTGTTACTCTAAAATGCAGAGATCATACCAACGTTAACAGGGAATTAGCGTGAGCCATGTTTTTTATTTGACTTTGTATGAGCTGAACGATGCATGCGCAAAGTTTTTAAACCACACTAAGTTTTTGGAATACTAAACACAGGTCTCGTGAACACTGCAGAGAACAAGAGTAAATAAACTTTCTCGTCTTGAGTCTACGCCTGGGTCTTTACCTCTCCATTTATAAACAAGTCTAACAGAACATTTTATCACAAGAATTATACATTTACGAGCGACCCAGGTTTTTAAAACCTAGACGCTCGCCACGGATTTGAGGATTTTATCACAATGGTTTTAAAAAAAAAACCTCTTATATGCTATTCTTTTCTAGAATGGTTTCCGATAAAATGCTGACTAACAAGATGAAATTTAGGCTTGCCCTCTTTGAGAGTATTCGCTAATTTTGTTTGTTTGTTTGATTTAAATTTCGTACCAGCTACACGAGGGCTATCTGCGCTAGCAGTCCCTAATTTAGCAGTGTAAGACTAGAGGGAAGGCAGCTAGTCATCACCACCCACCGCCAACTCTTGGGCTACTCTTTTACCAACGAATAGTGGGATTGACCGTCACATTATAACGCCCCCACGGCTGAAAGGGCGAGAATGTTTGGTGTGACGGGGATTCGAACCCGCAACCCTCAGATTGCGAGTCGAGCGCCCTAACCACCTGGCCATGCAGGGCCGTATTCGCTAATTTAAATAGAAAAGAAAAAGACCACTACAAAGACTGTTCTCGTAAACTCCTCATAACATTGTACTGACATAAACAATTCATAGAATTTTCCTCGTATTGATTCTAATCAAACATTAGAAAAAAACAAAAATCTTTCATTACAGAGATATTATTTTTATGAGGATAAATCACCATTTTACTTAAGATAAAAAAAAAACAAATTTCATTATTGCAAAAGTCCCAATATATTAGCAGAATAAATCAATATACAATATTATAAGATTAGTAACTCTCTAAGTAATGATGTAGGGAATGTATTTTCTGCGGTTAACTATTTGCAGAGAACAGTCAGCGGCTGCCCTTTTTGTAGTTTTGGTAGAGGCGACTAATACGATATCACATATCTTTGATATCTAACCCTGATGTACAATCTTCCCTATCGAATGACATCTTTTTTGTATAGCGTATAGATGACACTATTTAGCTACTTAACTGGTTATGGATTTCAAACTTTATATGGTGCATGTTAGCTTCAGTGGCATATTGATCATTAATTATGTTGTATAGCTACACAGTCGCTCCTCTTGACTTGTTGGTAATAACTTCATATTTACATAACGTTTGAGCTTTAGCCGAGTTCGGTTACGTGCTGAGCATCTACTAGTCTGACAATTGACATGTGACATGCATTCACTCCTTGGCTGTAAATAGTGAAATAGCATCTGCAAGTTTAACAGTTACGCTTATTCTTGAGGATTATTATAAGTTCCAAGCTGGATGGCGAATTGCCACAAAGAGATTCAATGTGTAATTAACGTTTAACCTACTTAAATAGTTTCTTTTATTTATCTCCAGACGTTTGGGTTTTACACCTTCGACATGGATGGGGGATTGAGGGAAGGTTAAAATGGATCCTCGTCAGTAGCTGTAGCTGTTGCTATAGAAACGTTGATTCAAAGAGTCGAGGAAAGCACTCGGGCCTGTGGCTATATTGACTGATTGCTTTCCCTATGAACAATAGTTCAAAATTAGAAACAGCCATTCCTGAATCATAATGGTCTGTGAACTGGTTGTTAAGCTCACATGATCGGCCATGGGCTATCTATACTATGCCCACCACTGGTATAGAAACCCGGTGTTTAGTGTTATAACCCTTCAGACTTTCTGCTGAGCCACTAGAGGGGGAGGGGAGTTTTGCCAATAGTCAACATCTTGCATCAAAATAAGTGAATTTTTTAATCTTTACTGAGCCTCATGGATTTCGAAAAGTGTCTTATTACAATAGTTATTTAGTATTTTAATGATTTTAGACTACTATATTACATTTTATCTGACTTAATTAAATTATCGCAAGTCTAGAACATTAGAAAACAATAAATGTAGGTGTTATTAGGAATTCATCAAAGAAAGTTTTGGAATCATTTGACTAAAAATAAACTTATTTGAAGTGAGCATGTTCGCTGACGGGAGTTTCAAACCAGCGACTCTTAGACTGCGAGTCGAACGCCTTAACTACTAGGCCATGCCAGGCTTGATAGCTGATTGTCCACATAATATCTATTGAATAAGAGTTTTTGATCAAAGGGTGTTACAAGTTTTGGAAGCTTATAAACAGATAAACTTGTTTATATTGTTGACAAACTATTTGCATACGTTTAGATAAAATTTGAATTTGCCTGACGTGTCTGTATTGATTATGATAATATCTGAATATATATCTAATACTCCGGTTCGTTCTGTTTAAATGTTATTTTTTATTACTGAACCGTTTCTTAAAGAACCTGCTTTGTTTGTTTCTTTGTTTTTAATTATGCACAAAGCTACACAAGGGCTATCTGTGCTCTGCCCACCACGGGTATCAAACCCCGTTTCTAGCGTTGTAAGTCCGCAGACATACCGCTGTGCCACTGGGGGCGAACCTGCTTTGCCAGGAATTTATTATTTGCTGGTTCTTCTTGCCTCGTATGGCAACTAAGGTAAACACAGCATTCAATACTGTGCAGATATGAAAACCAGTTCCATGCTAACATCAATATAAGTTTAAATTGTGGTTACCTAAAATCTTCTTCTAGAAAATAATAAGTCAACATATCTCGTTTTGATACCAAAGAATAAGTCATGATTAGAAATTATAGGTTTAAATACAATGGGGGGTGAGTGGAAGAGAGAGGTGAATTGTAGCAGTAGGTCTAAAGAATAATCACTGACCATTAACCAATAATCACTGACCACTAACCAATAATCACTAACCATTAACCAATAATCAGTTGCCATTAACCAATAATCACTGACCACTAACTAATAATCACTAACCATTAACCAATAATCAGTTACCATTAACCAATAATCAGTTACCATTAACCAATAATCACTAACCATTAACCAATAATCACTGGCCACGAACCAATAATCACTAACCATTAACCAATAATCACTGGCCGTTAACCAATAATCACTGACCATTAACTAATAATCACTAACCATTAACCAATAATCACTGGCCACGAACCAATGTTTCCTCTAATGTTTTCAATCCATGTGCGGAATGAATTTTTTCATTTGCCCCATTATCAAGGCAATGTACGAATGTGCACTACCATTTTTGTTTTTACAGGGGGAGGGGTATTTTTAGACCATCGACCCCATTCGATCATAAGGCCGCTTTGCAATGCTACTAGTTGGTTATTTGGGCTTTAGGCCTATCGACTGCTAGGGTCATTAAGGCCGTCAACGTGTTGAGACTCCTCACCCTTACTGAGGATGTACGCGGCTGGAATAATGAAATGCGCGGCACTTGATTATTTGTTGTGCGGCCGCGCAGCTTAGAGGGAACACTACCACTAACCACTATAACCCGTCTCTTGTTGCATCGTGGATAATGATGTAATGCGGAAAAAACAACAACACTTAAGTTACTGTCAAAATTCCTGAATACACATACGTATATATATTATGTTAAACAACGGAGACGCAATATTAATTTCCAAAATTATTTTTAAAACATACGTACTTAGCAAATTTTACCTAAAATACCCTAGAATTAATTTGTTGATGTATAGTGATTGACTCATGGAAATGGAGTTGCTGTATAACCTTTCCAGGTACATGAATGGAATAATAAACATATTACCTGTCCAGGTACATGAGTGAAATAATAAACATATTACCTTTCCAGGTAACATGAATGGAATAATAAACATATTACCTGTCCAGGTACATGAATGGAATAATAAACATATTACCTTTCCAGGTACATGAATGGAATAATAAACATATTACCTGTCCAGGTACATGAGTGGAATAATAAACATATTACCTGTCCAGGTACATGAGTGGAATAATAAACATATTACCTTTCCAGGTACATGAATGGAATAATAAACATATTACCTTTCCAGGTACATGAATGAAATAATAAACATATTACTTTTCCAGGTACATGAGTGGAATAATAAACATATTACCTTTCCAGGTACATGAGTGAAATAATAAACATATTACCTTTCCAGGTACATGAATGGAATAATAAACATATTCTAAGAAACATTTGCTTTGAGATATTTGATCTTTGCCACTTAGTTCAGGTGGTAGAACACTCGCTTATAGTGTGAAAAGTGTAGGGTACAAATTCGAGGAAGGGAAATAAAAGAAAAACTAGGTTATAATCCTGGAACTCTACGGTTACGAAAACCTTTACTGACTTCAGCAGAACGTTTGTTTGTTTTTGAATTTCGCGCAAAGCTACATGAGGGCTATCTGCCTAATTTAGCAGTGTAAGACTAGAGG
>NW_013667583.1:68005-71299 GCF_000517525.1 Limulus polyphemus
CTCTTGGGCTACTCTTTTTACCAACGAATATTGGGATTGACCATCACATTATAACGCCCCCACGACTGAAAGGGAGAGCTTGTTTGGTGTGACGGTGATTCGAACCCGCGACCCTCAGATTGCGAGACGAGCTCCCTAACCACCTGGCCATGCCGGGTCTCAGCAGAACGTAGTAGTTTAACTAGAACGTTCTCAGGATGAATTTTAAGAGGCAAGTAAAAACGATCGCAATCTTCTGTTTGATTAAACTCTTCAAGATTTTGTTTCATAAAAGTTTCACGTGAAGGAAAAGAATTTCTTTGTGTCTTTAAGGACACCTGAATTATATAGTAAATCTACTAAACAAAATCAATTAAATAATGATTTAATTAATGAGTAATTTAATTAGTTAATGATTTTTCTTTCAAGTTTAGGTAATCAGTAGAAGAAATCATGGGAAAAAATTTGGTGACTTGAGGGAGTAAATGTGGACCCAAGAGATTAACTAAAATAAGTTATTCAAAATAAAGAACACTAATGATTGATCATTTCTGAAGTTTATGACAAACATTCCCAAACAGCGATAGACGTGACGGAAAAGAAGTAATGAAATGTTTGTGACCGACAAACAAAAAAATCTATATTTCTTCGAAAGGCCCTTCTATAAGAGTATCTTTAACCTCCTTCCTTATTATGTTAATCTTGTGTTTTAACCTCCTGCCACATCATTAAGTTAACCTCGTACCGTGATCAAAACTGTATTTGCTTTCTTTAGTGACCCTGTCGGATCTTGCTGTAGATATAATCATCCCTTAGGGGGAGGGTTACTCATGTAGATTGTTGGAGAACTGATGTGGGTGCTGCACTCACCCTCCAGGTTTTGTTTTTAAACATAAGTCCGTTTACTATTTGCTAGAGTGATAATCATCACATCAAGAGGGCTCACCTCCTTAAGAATCTCCTATCTTAGGTCATTTATTTTTATACAAAGATGCTTCACATTATGCTCTACGGGGGATATCATTACCTTATAAGCCTCGAGAAACGTCTCAGTTGGGTTTGCGATGTTAATATTTTGTACAAATTTAATGGCATATAAATCTCCTTAACGATGTTGTAGTTACATTTGTTTGTCTGTTGTAAAAATGCCCTCCGCCCCCAGTGGTACAGCGGTATGTCTGCGGACCTGCAACGCTATAAATCGGGTTTCGATACCCGTGGTGAGCAGAGAACACATCCCATTGTGTAGCTTTGTGTTTAACTTCAAATAAATCAAACGTGTAAAAACGTGACGAAGCTTTCTTTTTTTAATGTTTCAATTTAGATTTCGCTCCAAAAATATTTCTAATAATACTATTCAAGCCAATTCACAGTTTCACGCTAAGATTTTGAAGTGAGAAACCGAATAAGTAGGTTGATATTTAAGCTTCGCTAATTAAGGAAGTTGTTATCTGCTTTTTAAGTACTTTTCGTTGCTATCAGTGTAATCGAGATATAGAAAATATTGAAAAATGTTCATTATATTAACGCAATGAAATAGTGATATACTTCTTACTGTAATTAAAAGTAGTATGTTTTTAATTTATAAAATTATCCTTTCTAGTTCAGCATGTGAGCCACGTAAGAGGTAAATGTTCTTGTTGATATATTAGATGTTTTTTAGCCGCGGCATAGTGGCTCATATAATGGATCTTACTTTTTTTTTTCAAGTATATACTTTTAGCTCATAACTCCGCCATCTCTTAACCGATTTGAGATTTAATTACAGTTTTGAACTCAGGAGGTTAAACCCTTTCGATTGATATATTTGACCACGCCCAAGATCTTGTAGATTAATTTATTATAATCGTATCTAAAATAATTTCCATTTGAACGTAGGCTGTTAGAGGTCCTGTTGAGCAATAAAATCGAATCGGGTATACCCGCGTCCTACGTCTTGTACTGCTGGCTCACAAAAATATAGCTAATAAAAATGAAAATAAAGGTCTCATAGATTAATTTACTCTAATCCTGCCTAACAGAATTTCAAGTGCCGCGGCTATTGAGGATTCCTTCTTGTTTAAACTTATGTTGCTGCGATTGATGTATGATCTCAATATGATTTCGTGATCTCAATTTTGATAACTCTAAGAGATAAACAGATTCGAAAAATCAGAAACAAAAATCTCAAAACGTACAAAAATGATAATTTCGTCAAAAACTAACAGTATTAAGCGTTTCTTTGTAAATAATTTTATTAAGTACGTTTACACTCTCCGGTGGCTCAGCGGCAAACTCGAGGGCTTAGATTTATAGAGCTAAAATTCAGGGTTCGATCCTTATGGTGGAACAGTACAGATAGCCTACTATATAACAATGTGCTTAACAGCAAACAAAAGAAAAACTCGTTTATAAAGTATAATTATATTGATACCTATAACATACCCACTATACCGACCACTTTATTTCTTCTTCTGGATGGAAAAGACCGGTGTATCATTAGAGCCATGAACATATACATTCAAGTAAACTATAGAAAACATGTTTGTGTTGTAAGGAGGTAATAAGAAGGAAACTGAAGAGGGATGTTGTCTTTAAGACAGAACAGCACGAGTCTTAGGTCTTTAGAAAGTGGGACGTATTGCAGTCTACTCTAGCTTAATCCAGGTACAAAAACAGCTGGTTAGGAGGAGTGGCTGTTGAATGAAAAGTGGTCTGTCGTATTATTAATTGGGACTAATGTAGAAGTTTGCCCTCCTATTTAACTCGAATATTTTTATTTTTGTTTTTATCATTATTAGTCTCTACTTGTTTAAACTGTCTTGACAGCAATCCGTTCTTTTTTCTTGTGGCAATTATCTCGGAAGTTGTGAGTAATTTCCGATATTTTTAAGTGGCCGTTTTATCCTCCAAGAGTTGTTGACAGGGAGAGAAGTAAGAATTCAACTCTTTTAAAAATAGCTGCTTTAGTGACTTGAAATAACATGTTTCCCGCAGGTGTTCAACGTGTAGTTAAATGTACTTTATATGTTTAGGTTTGAAATTATGTGAAAATCAGCATAGTTCTACTGTTATTACTCTCATTTAAAGTTTCTGTTCAATATTTTCAGTTATATATCTTAGCACCCCCCGTTGGCTCAGCATTAAGCTTGAGGGATTTGATAGGCGTGGGGAGCACAGCACATTATAGTCCATTATATAGCTTTGCACTTAACAACAAACAGACAAAAAAATACAGGTCTTAACGATGTAAAATGATAAAAAATAACGTATATATTAAATATAACTTCAAAATATTTTGGTCAGATCTTCTTCTAAGAATTCTAAGGTTCTTTT
>NW_013667583.1:72189-84188 GCF_000517525.1 Limulus polyphemus
TAACGTATATATTAAATATAACTTCAAAATATTTTGGTCAGATCTTCTTCTAAGAATTCTAAGGTTCTTTTTCTGGAATAACACATAATCATTTCACCGTGGAAAGAAGAAAAGTGTAGAAAAATGGGGAACAAATGGCCTTGTTTTAAGTGTACGCCACTAATGGTCTGTGGGCTTCTGTAGCTACACTGAATTTTATATATCATAGCTGAAACTCCATATAAAACAATATTCCTCATGTTTATAGTCTGTATAATAGTTATACCTATTATTTTTTATCCGTGTATAAGTTCTCTTCTTTCATGTTGATATTTCTCTCTTGTATAACGAATCATTACAAAACGTGTAACATAAGGGAAAAATAGTCATTCCTATGTCTATGGTTTGTAGTTGTGACGTAAATCTAGAATCGTGGTATTTATCGCTTTCAATATGTAATAAGGCAGAAATAAAATGTTTTTAGGTCAGTACATATCTAGTTTGTGAATTATAGACGTCTGATTATCAGTTAAACGCTCATATAGTCTTTTCATTCACATATCTGTTTATTTTTATAAACAACTAGAATAACAGTTTATCTTTAACTTCTGGGAAAACCTTGTTTTAAAGTGATCTCGTCAAGCCCAGTTCAAGAAGCTTGAAGATAACACATGCGACAGATTTACAGAGACACCATGGGCACGTTTAGCTGGTGGTGTAAGACACATGCATGTGTATGGTTGTGGCCCTCCCTTTTTATTACAAGAGTTTTGGTTAAAGTTATGATGATGATGATGATGGCTCATGTACAGTTAATGTTTTTTTATTGAATGTACAGTTTTTTTATAGCAATGGTTTAAGCGCTGTCATAGAGGTCAATTGTTATTTTTTAACGTTGCTGTTCTTCCTAAAAATACCCCCCCCCCTCTTTCCTCGGTGGCTCAGGAGTAAGTCAGTGAACTTATAACGCTAAAAATTGGGTTTCGATATCCACGGTAAACAGAGCACAGATAGTCCATTGTATAACTTTGTGCTTGACAACAAACAAACAAAGTGTTCTCTGAACATCTTCAACATAGTGGGGTATTTAGTAGTGAGAAAATATATTAAAAATACAATAAACATAAATTAGGATTCCTGCTTTAAACGACTTGTGATATACGCCGAAACTGGCCTTAACCAGAATGATAAATGATTAAATAAAATTGATTACAACAATTAATTCGATCAAACATTCCTGAAAACAGTTCAATATTTTCTTATGATTTGATTTTGGATAGAAGTAATATTTCATGCTGTTCATAAATTCTATTAAACCAATACGAATGTTACCTAAAGAACAGCAGATAATAGGATAAGTACTTACGTTCAAAAGCTAAAATCCTTATTGCATGTGGAATTAGAGATTTCGTGTGATATTTTACATATTTAATCACGTAAATCTGTTTTCACTTTGCATATGTTTTGTTATCCGTACAAAACCGCGAACTCAAATCGCCGATGACATTATCCTTTTGTTGAAATTCCTTTTCAGTGACTATTGTCCTATACATAATGAATTCTAGGATACACGGCTCACTGCTAACGTTCAAGGTTAGAAAAACGACAGTATGTTTTAGCTTAATAACATTACAGACGAAACTTAAGTAACAAGAAGAGTTTGGCACAATACTGAAAAAAATATACCCAATTTTCGGCACGGCCAATCTTAATTAGTAACAGCTTCTTTGGTAAAAATAGCCCCCGAGTAGCACAGCGGTATGTCTGCGGACTTACAACGCTAGAATCCGGGTTTCGATACCCGTGGAGGGCAGAGCACAGATAGCCCATTGTGTAGCTTTGTGCTTAATTACAAATAAACAAATAATTGGTAAAAATAATACTTCATATCAATTTTTAGAGTTGTAAGTCCTCAGACGTACCACTGAGCCAACTATGGAACCTTCATTTCAACCTTATTATACTAGCGGCAAGATGAAAGGAATGTTTGAGTGGTTTTTAGGATACACTATATTTTAATTTATTTATTTATTTTCTTGCGGTATCACGCGGATTCGAATCCAGCTCGCTAATTCCGTTATAATAAACAATTAAAGAATAACGAATAAAATGCTTTGGACTAATTCAAATTTTTTGCACTTGCAGTACTTTGCATTACCATTTAAAACAAAAATGCTAATCGAATGTATTTTATTAAATCTTAGTTTCTACTTCTTCAAAAAAGGAACAAAATTAAACAGAAATTTCCTTCACAGAACTTGTACTATATCACCGTCCGTCAAGGTTGTTATATTTCTTCTTAAAACTCGTCTTAGTTTGCACACTTGACATTGTACTTATAAATAATGAAACACAATAAAAAACAACACGAATTATGAGTAATAAGCTTTTTTTAACTTGTTTAAACTTTAGTTCATCATATCATTTCATTTTGATTAGCAGCATTAGCAGTTTTGAAGATCAAAAGCATGACCTTTAATTAATCTTATTTTTATTCATGCTTCGGTAGGTGTTAGGGAGGATGTTTGTTTGTTTTGAACTGATAGGTTAGAGGGTAAGAAGCTAGTCAAAAATACCCACCGCCAACTCTTGAACTGCTATTATCTGATCGAATAGTGGGAGTTTGAAGGTCAGTGTTATAAAACACCCACGGTCTTTAGGTGCGGAGCATGTTTTTTCCGGCAACGGGACGTGAACCATGAACCTTCGTATTCACAAGTCTGAAACAACTAAACTTTAGGCTACGGCAGTCTGTTACGAATGAACCTTATTCGTTTAAAGTTAATTAGAATAATGGTGAGGCCTTCTTTCCTTGGTTAAGCCTAATGGGTTCACTGTCTGGTGTAACTTTTTGAAAAACGTTTTAAATCAAGTCTACTTACCAGATTTTACTAGAAATTGCATATGTTTGTCAATTACGTGTCTTCACCTAATATAAATCACGTCTTATTATTTATGTATAAAGTTAAAGTAATGTCATATTTCAATAAATATTGTAGTCGCATTAAAGTTGATTAAATCAGGGCCTATATATCTAACGTAGAGTTTATAATACTTAAAAAAAATCTCGATGATGTGAAAAGATTTGCATTTTATAAACACATAATTACAAGACGTGTATGAACGTGAAGTAAAACCACTACTTAATTAAAATTGATCAAGGTCTACGTAGCTCAGGGTAACCGGGACAGGTTTACTGATTGAGGCATAGTTTCTCTGAAACAGGTGTTACCCAGATGAGTGGAGCAAGTGCTGGATGAAATTTTAACATTTTTTTAAAAATATCAAACAGCAATTAAATAAGAAAAACGTCAACTAAAAGATTGGCAGGGGAATTTTTGTATTTCAAATCTGAATCATGTGGTCTGAGTAACCATAAATACTAGTGTATATATAGTTTTACATGAAGTAAAATACAGGTACGACTTGTAAGACACAGTTTAATCGTTTTAATAGTTTGAATAATAGCTCAAAGAATAGAGATTAAACAAATTTCATCGATCAGACATACTCTTTTATGAGACACTCCATTCCGTCGAGATGACGTATATTCCTTCTTGTCGGATCGGGCGTGGCCTACTGGTTAGTGTGCTTGAAATGGGGTTCCGAGGATTTATGGGTTCTTAACTCGTTGCCTTTAAAACACGCTCGGCACTTTAAGGCTGTGAGTGCGCTGTATGAGTGACTTTCAAATCGCATGAGAGTGCTAAGAAGTTGGCGGTGGGTGCTTTTGACTAGTTGCATTCATTTTAATCTATCAGCTCAAAATTAGGGACAACTATTTGCAGATAATCTTGCTCGAAAATTATAAAGCAAATGAAGAAAAAAAATAACCTTTTTGCCTACCTATAGGTGTCATTAGTAATTCATAATTCGATCTCAGTTTTATAAAACGTCTTGGGATCGGATATAATATATGTATAATCAGTAACCGGTTTTATCGTGAGTGCGTGAGTTTTCTACCGAATTTGGCTACAGAAGTAAAACGCCGCGATTGTGAACTTGACCTTGGAATCGCAATAAATTGCATACCTGAATCATGGCAGACCTTACTAAAGTTATCTGAAAGAAATCTCTCGGAGATTGCAGCACGTGGTCAAAACGTTCGCCAAATGTATTCAACGTTCGTTCATTCATAGTTCGTTCATAGTCGTTGTTTTTTAAGAGCAGAAAAAAAAAGTTACCAATTTCTATAAAATCAGCCAGAGGCGTAGCTATGCATTAGCATACGTGGCCCATGTCCCGAATCCGAGTTGGTGTCGTGAAAAATCAGAACAGATAACCATGATCGATATCATAACGAAACACCATGGGCCCGAGTCCTGAACCTCACTTAGCGACGCCTCTGAAAACAGCACAGATGTTGAATCCAGTGTATTAGGCCCATGGAGACTGGCTATAACAGCAATCACAGTGCCATTCCTACACTTTCAAACGATAGTTAGTCTGCTGGACTATTAAAAAAACAAATATATAACAATAAACAAATAAAGGAATGAAGTTTCTTGTTTTCAAACTTTTTGCACTAGTTCACGTAAAGTTCTACATTGCTCTGATTTTTAAGCTCTGCATACAAGAGGCTGGGGCCGGCCCAATAGCCCCAAATCATCGGGCTGCTCCGACCTCACCCCTAGTCCGCCCCTGATTAGATTCAGACAAAAGTAAAACATTAATGAATGTAAACACTTATGAAACGCATATCAGACTAAAGTGATGCTAAGTTAATTGTATAACTCATAATCGAAAGAAAATTTAGCCTGGACAGAGTACAGATAGCCCATTGTGTAGCTTAGCGCTTAAAAACAACAAAGCTATTTTATTAACATTGCATTGGATTTTTACACCAATAGTGTTACTTGCTATCAGGCACACAAAAATAGTTTACACCTCAGTGATGTGATGACTGCTGGGACCTGTAAGTAACCTTATTTAATGGTCAAATGTCAAAATAGTAAGAAATATCGTAATATTATTCGGTTGTTGCCCAACAAAAGTAGCTCCTCCTCCAATTTATAGGTTTCTACACACACCTCGAATAGATCTCAGTGAAGTACCAGTACGGTACTGTAGTTGTTAGCGACATTTTCGGCCATAATTCCAAAAGTACATCACAGGATTCAGTCAGCTTAGAAGGTTTAAGTTAATCCTGGATTCGCACAATAAGCCAACATCTCAAAACAGTCATCATAACAATATTTATAACTTAAAAACATTAAACGTTGTAAACAATAAGATTTAATAATACTAAATACAAAACAAAATGTAATGGGCCATTACTTAAAACACATAAGCATACATATGACTTAATAAGTAACAATGTTTTTTCAACTTTCATTTAGCAAACTCACTGGTTATTTTTCTCTTAGTCCGCCTTTTTTCTTTCCGTATAAGTGGTTAAAATGTCATTATGTCTTTTAACTTTCCATCTTATTAACGAAAGTAATTATTCACTTTTCGTACACATATAGATTAATATTTTATGTAGCCAATGCAACATAAGTTGCTTGTATACTTTGTACTGAAGGTTCTTCTAACTGTAGTACTTTACTCAAAGTTTCAACACCAATGCAGTCAGTCTCATACGGAAAAAAATATATAATATTGGTTAAGAGATTTGCTAGGGAAATAAGTGGTGAAGTTATAGTGGGGAGGGTGTATGGGAGCATACACATTCCCTTGCCTAAGCGCATGGTCTAATTTTTATATAGTTAAATTTCATGTGTACTGTTTTAAAATAATAAACATCTATAGTCCTTCTGTTATACTTGATTGCTTTCATTGCTACTTCTAAACTATTTTAGCTCTGACCTTTATAGGTAAATTCATTTGTAATCAGAAATTTTTAATAACAAAGTACAGCTTAGTATAGTATAGTATAGTAACCACTGGTGGTCTGAAAGGTGTTGATCTTAAATTTGAAAGAGTATTACTTCTCTGTACTCTTTACCGTGAATGATCCTGTAAGAAAAATAATCAGTAAGAGTGACAACAAACTATAATACACTCTTCTAAGTCTGGAAAATGGACCAGATTAAGAATGTAGTGTTTGAAAATGTAGTAGGCCTAATGCTAATGTCTCATGACAAGTATAATTATAATTGTAAACTATAATATTGCTGTAAAAAGGTTCAAGCAATATCTACAATGCGTGTTGGGTAGTAGCACCACAATGTCCTCTTTAAACTCAAATTTTACTAATACCTAGGTTATAATGGTCTCTTAGGTCTGTTAACAGAGGGCGATGTCCTTTAAAGTAACAAAATTATCGAATAACGGGTTAATGATAAGAAATTATTTTCGCTCAGTACACACATTTTTTTTAAGTGCAGTAAAAATAGAATAAAACCATAATATATTTAATAGAAAAACTTAAAATTTTAGAAGATTTTGGTGAAAGTTTGGGCAAGTAACTAAAGTGAGAATAATAAAAATCTAGAAATCTGACACTTTTTTTAAACAACGTCGCTTCTTTATTCACCAAGAAAACGTATCTATATATTAGCTTAGTTCCACGATTTAGTAATAAATATAATATCCATTTTCATTTTAATATGGACGTTTCTCTAGGATCGGGTTGAAATATTCAACGTAAAAACATAATGGATGTCTAGATGGCAGTTTTGTATTACACTACTTTGCTGTCCATTTTTACATTCCCAGTAAAACGCCTGTGAGTGAGTATGTAAGAGACAGACAAGAGTGCCATTGAATAATCCAATCGTTTTATAAGGGCTGATTGTGTTAAAGGTACATCCAACGTTGTTCTAGTGCATGTTTTGGACGTTTCTCTTGTTCAACACTCTACATGAAAAGTGACAGCTTAAATTAGAATCAAGACGTCTTCCGTCCTACTTACTCCTTCCCAGGAAGTACTTGTAGGCACCACGTGCAATTATTTCTCCTTACCATCAAAAACCTTTCTTCCCTCTTAGGCGTGGCATTTCTCGAATACATCGTCCACCACGTACAGTCTTGCCTGTTTATTGTAACGTCTATTCCTGAAGCACGATTTGCCGATAATATAATAGACTAGCTGAGCAGATTAAGTTAAGGAGTTCAGATAAGAAGTTGTACTGAAATACTGGGAAACTTCACACAATTCATAATATGAAATACGTCCTGATATAATGACGATCCATTTAAACTCTACGGGAAACTGAATGGCCAAGTGTGGACTCCTAAATAGCGTGCTCGGTTTGTAAATCCGAGGGCTCATGGCTCGCGGTCCGTTGCTGCAAGAACGTGCCCATCAATTTCAGATCATGGGATCGCTATAACTGTGGTGGTCAAATCCCAGTAATCAGTAGCCTAAGGGTTGGCTAAGTGTACGCCATTTTGTAATAATTGTCTGAGGGTGTAAGGTTGGAGGTTCTACAACTGTAGAAATTAAGGGTTTTTTAACAGTATAATAATTTATACTATGGTGTCACGTTTAACATCTTAAACGGTTTTAAGGAGCTACTGCCATGCCCACAACAGGCTGCAGACAGTGAGTGAGTGGTAGTAAGTGTTGAGGGTTAAAGCACCCAATAACTATCCCCCCAGTGGCACAGCGGTATATCTGCGGACTTACAACGCTAGAAACCTGGTTTCGATACCCGTGGTGGGCAGAGCACAGATAGCCCCTTGTGTAGCTTTATGCTTAACTACAAACAAACCCAATAACTAACTGCTATTCCATATTCCTTGTCAATTGTCTAGTTATTCATCCGAGTTATTTTGGATTATTTATGGTAGACGGAGTATCCACAACGCTTTTTTTTAAAGAATTATTCCTTTTGCGGTTGTAATCTTTTGACAAATGGTATTATTTTCTTGTTTGATGCGTATTACTAGCGCGATAATGTATTTGTTTTAATTGGATTATTTTTGATAAACATTATATTTTTGAATTTTATTGTGACCGTTTGAAGTTAAGCACAAAGCTACACAATGGGCTATCTGTGTGTTCTGTCCACCACGAGTATCCAAACCAGGTTTCTAGCGTTGTAAGTCCGCAGACACATCCCTGTGACACTCGTGGGCTTATTGTGACTGACATTTCTAGTTTCTAATTTCACTCTTGATATTCTGGTGTTGTTTTCTATGTTTTTTATCATTGTTATGTAGCGTTGAATTTATCGCCTATTTACACATTGTGTAATTTATAGTATTATACTTGTTATCTATATATATATATATATTCACGCATCTTTGTCAGTGAGCACGAATCGTATTCCATTGTTCGCTTTCTTCTTGTGTGAATATGTTTCTTTTTTTTTGCTTTTTGTGTGATTAAGTAGAAACGGTGAACGCAAATGCCGAAATAATAGTTTACTCTTGATGACATTGAGTGAATTCTATCGTCTTTGCTCTCGTGTTTGTCTTGTGTATGAATGATAACTCTGTGATTTTCAAATAATACAGAAGTAGACAGTAAAAAAAATGTGTATTGAACTTTATTGGGCTGTAAATTTGGATATCATAATACAGCATCTCTTAACATACGCATTGTAGATAAATCTCAGCAATCCTGTTTAGTTGTGCTGCGGAATATTGCAAGTTATGTTTAATATTTACAATATATAAACTGTTTTCGTTTATATTTAGGTTTATACACCAATACAATGTATTTAAGTCTTATGTTCAGCGTACACACCACTTGTTTAGACTAACCTCCAATCCATTTCCTTCGTTATGTCCCCAAGAGGCACAGCGGTAAGTCTTATAACGCTAGAAATCGGGTTTCGATACCGATGGTGGGCACAACACAGATAGCCCATTGCGTAGCTTTGTGCTTAACTACAAACAAACAAACAAAACAAATCGTACGTTATCATTAGATTTTAATGTACTTTATGTCACCGCTTTTCAACCGTTAGAATAAGAATATTATAGACGTGGCGCCTGATCTGCTCCCAGAAAACCGTTAGAATAAGAATATTATAGACGTGGCGCCTGATCTGCTCCCAGAAAACCGTTAGAATAAGAATATTATAGACGTGGCGCCTGATCTGCTCCCAGAAAACCGTTAGAATAAGAATATTATAGCCGTGGCGCCTGATCTGTTCCCAGAAAACCGTTAGAATAAGAATATTATAGCCGTGGCGCCTGATCTGCTCCCAGTAACAAAAACAAATATCCTATTAAAGTAAAACAAATGAAGACAAGTAAAGTAATGTATAGGTAAAACAAAGCAGCTAAGTTGATTACCTACC
This sequence comes from Limulus polyphemus, assembly GCF_000517525.1. NCBI lineage: Eukaryota > Metazoa > Arthropoda > Merostomata > Xiphosura > Limulidae > Limulus > Limulus polyphemus. The sequence continues at coordinate 81,366 of NW_013667583.1, forward strand.
AGTCCATCTTATTTGTTCACTCAAGGTCACTTGTTAACTAATTTGTTCGTTCAATTATAGGTTGTTTACATTCAGTGCGACAAATTTTGACTGTCATATTTGGTGTACGAAAATTAAATTTAGTGATTGGTCGGTTCATAATAAAACAACACGTAAAGCCAGACACGAGACTGATGTTAGTGGCATTCATTGGAATGGACGAGGGTCATCTTAAAGTTGAAATCACTACAAGTTTACGTTATATTAAAGTCACGTGCAGCAATACATTTATATAATCAAATGTAGTATGTTAGATTCTGAACAATTATCTTTAGCAACAATACATTTATATAATCAAATGTAGTATGTTAGATTCTGAACAATTATCTTTAGCAACAATACATTTATATAATCAAATGTAGTATGTTAGATTCTGAACAGTTACCTTTAGCAACAATACATTTATATAATCAAATGTAGTATGTTAGATTATGAACAATTATCTTTAGCAACAATACATTTATATAATGAAATGTAGTATGTTAGATTCTGAACAATTATCTTTAGCAACAATACATTTATATAATCAAATGTAGTATGTTAGATTCTGAACAATTATCTTTAGCAACAATACATTTATATAATCAAATGTGGTATGTTAGATTCTGAACAATTATCTTTAGCAACAATACATTTATATAATCAAATGTAGTATGTTAGATTCTGAACAATTATCTTTCACACTTCGATATATTGTATTCATATTTCTCGCTATCAAGCAAAACGATTAAGTTCAATCTTTTTCTGTTACGTTGTTCTTTAACACAAATTAGTGATTAACTAATTATTATTATTATTCTTTAAAATACTGTGAATAGAAACACTTTGCTTGATTTCAGTCTAGTAATGGTAAGTCCCATTTATACGAACATCTTAAACAACATTATAATTTCATTTTATGGATGTTAATTTTAAGGATAAAAGCGTTGTGTCATACTTTTAAATTTTAAAACTGTTTGATTGTATAGTGATGCTACTGTATATATTCTTGAGATGAAGTAACGAGAATTATGAGTTAATTTTAGGTTGAAAACAATAATAGACGGTTAAGCAGTCGTTACACAATTATATTTCAGATTATCTTCTCTGATATCATGTGACACAAACCAGTTAAAAAACATTTTAAACTGGTTTATTGGTCTTTAATGCTTTGATATTTCGTACTAACAAGTAGTGCGTCACGTGATCGTTTCATTATTTACGTTGCAAAACTTGTTTTTTTTTAATTTTGCGTACAGCTACACGAGGGCTATCTGCGCTAGCAGTGAAAGACTAGAAGGAAGGCAGCTAGTCATCCCCACCAACCGCCAACTCTTGGGCTACTTTTCTACCAACGAATTATGACGCACCCACGGCTGAAAGGGCGAGTATGTTTGGTGGGACAGGTATTCGAACCCAGATTGCGAGTCAAGCGCCCTAAACACCTGGCCATGTGTAAAACATGGACGTAAGAAGTATAATATTTACTGGTTAATTCGTATTCTGTACATCGAAACAAAAAGCTCTACAAGTGAGCAAACTCAATAGAATGTTCATAAGGATAGTCATCTTGAATATTGAATGCTGGGAAATAATAAATCTAAGACTGACGAGTTAAGGAACAATATGCATAATTTCTTCTGACATGCTCAGTCGATCACTCAGTCTTGAATAACATATTACACCAATTCTACTTGCTTATCTCATGACTTATATTAACCATGTTTAAGGGCTGTAGCCATTCTTTTTCTTGCATACAATTAAGCTACACTTATAAGAAAAATGGTGATAATGGTGGAGGTCCGGCTTTAGAAGTAAATACTTTTATTATAAATTACATATTGTATGGCGTCTAACATTAACCCAAAGGCCACACCTGACCTTCAAATTTTCCACAAACCATTTATTGCTAATGCTAGACTATGTGGTTCGAAATACCTTATAAATAGATCTTATCTAAGTACTTATCCTCTGGTCAGTTTACTGATGAGAAACCCCCAATTCTTTATTTTCTATTTCGAACCTTTAATTTGACCGAAACTTCTGAGACTTGAAGCGAGCCTGATTACAGTGCATATAAGATGAGATCAAAATCTACGTGGAATTTAGAGGTTGATAATTGGGGTAACTAAAGTCATCTATATCAGTGTTTCCCAATGTGGGAGCCGCCAAAAAATTGGGCCGAAAACAAAGATACTAAATTAATGTTAATTCTAAATAAACAGTAAGTCGATAAAAATTATGTTGTATTAATTAACTGATACAGTATGTCGAAAGGAGATGTTATTGTTTTTACTACGGCACTATTTTTCAATCACCATGCTAAAGTTATAGGTTGGGGGGCCTCAAACTTTATTATTCACAAAGGAGCCTCAGACTAAAAGAGTTTGGGAATCACTGATCTACATAATGCACGTAGTAAGTCAACCATGAACACAGAAAAATCCCACATTACTCTCATGCTATTAAAGTTAATGCTTGCAAATATTAAATATAATCATAATTAATTTTAGTACAGGTTTAAATTAAAAACAACTAGGTATTGACATCGATCAGTTAACAAGTGAATTCAATAATTAATCGTATCCAGTTGTGTACGACGCCTATATACTTCGTGGTATTGAAACGTATTGTTACGACAGCGGAAGTCACGTGACGCTGGCAACACGTGATGAGTTTCTAGAAGGATCATGAAGGCCCGAGTATTTGCCAGACGCCCTCTATTTTAGTATATAAGCCCGGCAAAAAATTGCAGATAGACAGATATAGAGACAGATAATTGAGTCAAGTGAGCGGTAGTGACCG
>NW_013667583.1:84564-91195 GCF_000517525.1 Limulus polyphemus
GTTGTATTGTGAAAGAATAAACTAGTTTTATTTAAGAAATGACTTGTATCGCTGAAGTTCTTCGGAAAGAATTTTTACGGGTAACTAACAAACTACTAGAGACGTAACAGTATTTCTAATATTATTATTACACAAAGTACGCATTTCCCCTAACTGTATCTAATATAAAAATGTTTTTAACCACTCAGTAAAAGAAAGTGTACACAATCATGTAAAAATCACTAGATTTTGACTTTTATGATTATAAATTACAATGTTTTCATTGCAGAAATTCGGATTAACTTAAGATTCACAGGTAGGTCAGAGAGTTTTCTTGGGAACGGTATCAAAGTTTATACAGTAAGCGGCATCTGGCAGGTCAGAGTGGTTGTTTAGGAAATGACATGATATTGTAGGGGTGAGTCAGAAAGGTTCGTGGAGATGAATCGAATGACAGGGAGTGAGTGAGTTAGGGAGATTCTTGAAAGAATCATGTACTTTCCGATAAACAGTTCAGTTTAAGGAGTCAGTCAAGGTTAATGGGAAAGATTAACGTGGTTTTTGAATATGATATCAAGGGATGGGGAATTAGTCAAGATGCACAGAACAGGTCAGAGTGGTTCTAGAAAGATGACACCTAATGATGGAAAGTAGGTCAAGGTAAATGGAAAGATCATGGTGCATCTTGAATATGATAACAACTAAGACAGTCAAGATGCATAGAACGGATCAGGGAGACTCTTGAAAGATGACACTTAATATTGGTTACAGAAAATTACTACCTATGGATAAAGCGATTCATTCAAATAATTTGTATTAAGTGTCTCTAATAATAATTGATTTTATGTGTACCTAAAACCCAGTTATGTTTTCTGATTAATCTAGTTTTTTTAGTAGCCATTTACAAAATTCTGGGTAATTTTTATAAAATATTAAAACAGTTTGGTTGTTCTTAAGCACAAAACTACACAATGGGTTATCTGTGCTTTGCCCACCACGGGTATCGAACCCGAATTTTAACGTCGTAAAATCTGCAGATTTACCGTTGAGACACTGGTGGGCTTTTAAGATACATTTAAGGACAAAGAAGAAACCATCAAGTTTATACAATTTTATATTTATTAAAAAATCAGTATTTATCGAAAATGTTCTGTCAAATTAATAACACAAAAAATAGCTCAACTCATTACTTAAAAACATGTTAAGCAAATGCACTTTGTCTTTTACATGAAGATTATAAAATTCATGGCACATCTTCAGCGGACGGGTGTGATATTTATTCATGCCTGTGAAGGTGATTTTCCAGTCCTATTTTGTTTTTGTTCAGTGCCACAACGTAATTAACTCGTGGTTTTTGTCTGGTGACTAATATCTACGATTTCTAATAGTTTGTAAATGTTCACTATTCGTTATTCAGCTAAAGGCAAATTTATATTAAAATAAGTCTTAAGTGAAAGTACTTTTGTTAACTACACGAACATGAAAAATTAAGAACAACTAATTGCATATTTAGTTTAGTTATTTAATAACGCGGGAGAAGGCTCAAGGGTTTTTGAATTTATAGTGTATAAGACAATGTTAAGATGTTGTCATTATTTGACCTCACACATGTTGGGCTGCGGAAAGACGATTCAAAACATAGTGTCACTGAATACGATCTGCACTTTAGGCTTAGGGTACGTTTTAAGAGTGATATGTAATTTTCTTATTCGGTTCAAATAATAGGGCACATAATAGTTCAAATAATAGCGGCGGCTGTTGCTAGCTTACTGCACTCCCTTTGTTGAGTAGTTTAATATTATTATTCAGTTTGAAAATTCCTTCTTTTTTTTTTATCTAAGGTAGTTTTCGCGGTATGTCTGGTTTCACAATAGGTTTAGTTTGTGTATTCAATTTCGAGTTATTCGAGGGCTAACTTTGAAGCAACAGATTAGAGGGATGGCAGTTAGTCACTAAATCTCGTGCTACACTTTACTGAGATTGCTGTTACATCATAATGTTCCCACGACTGAAAGGCGAGATTGTTCGATAAGAGGGGAGATTTGAACCCCCACTACCTCCGGATTACGAGGCGAGTGTCATAACCATTTGACCATTCCTATAGGGTTAGTTTAATTTGTATTCTTTTATAAAACAGATCACCTTTTTCAAACTATAGCAGAAAATAAACCATAACCAATTATTGTGTTATGTTTATATAATTTTTCTAAAACTAAATTACTAGTATCTGAACTGTTTGCATTTATAAGTTCTGTTATTTTATAGGTCTGTATTGCATCTTGCAATTTCAAATGAATCCAGTTAAAAGGTTTCTACATAGGAATTTCACCTAAATAAATTCTTAGAAAATGAAAAATATTTTTGATACACACACATTGTATTTCAATCATGCACATTGAGCTCCGAGCTAACTTGGAAAAGGAGCTTACAGTTTATAAATGTGCGTGAAAAGCAAATACACAACTTGGCCACGAGCCAAGTTCATGAGCACAGGTTTGATGCGGAATTTCAAATATTTGTACAAAGCTACACAAGCCATGCGCGCTAGCCGTCCTGACAGAAGACAGCTAGTCACCAGCACCTACCGCCAACATTTGGGCTACTGTAATCAAATAATAGGATTTGACTGTCACTCTTTTAACGCGCCAGTGGTCTCAAATAGCGAAGCGCTTTTTTTTCGGTATTGGGACATAGTCCATGGATCCGAGGTTCCACAGTTCGGGGACATAGTCCATGTACCCTCGGATCCACAGACCGGCACGCTAACAACTGGGCCACGCCTGGTATATGAGCACGTTACAATCAGTAAGATAATTTCGTAAGTTTTATAATGTGACTTCGAAATCAGTCTTTCTGGAAGCTTATTATGTTTCACCAACTTAACCGAGTTTGCACGGAAAGAGTTGTTGTTCAATGTATTTTCTAATATAAATAGTTAAACATAAAGCTGCACGATAGTTCATGTATCGTGTACCAACCGCAGGGATCGAATCCCGAATTATTGTGTTCTAATACCTCAAGCTTACCACTAAGCCACCGAGGGGCTCAGTTATGGCATTAAATTGCGTCTTTTTAATATTTCAAGATCATAGTGGAAAAACTAAAAAATTAAAAGCGCAAGTGAACGTAATCATGGTTATGGATCATCATTCTAACATTACCATCTTCATGTACTATATCATCATCATCATTAGAATTTTTAGATCGTTTATGGAATCTTTTTTGGTGTACAGTTAATCACGCAGTGGCGTTTCCTTACAATCACATGCGATTGATATAATCTTCTTTCACTTCATTAAATACATTTTACTTCGTTTTGTTCACCACCAGATCAAATCACAGCCTTTAAACGAGTACTTGGATCGAACCAACCTCGTTTAGGTTTAGATATTGCGTAACATTCTATTTAGGTTTAGATATTGCGTAACATTCTATTTAGGCTTAGATATTGGGTAAAATTCTATTTCTTTTATCGCAGCAATTTGTGCTCACAGTTTCAATAAATTTCTTCGATTAATACAAGTTTTTTTAGGTGTTGTTAAGCTATAAAAGATTGCACCGCCAGCCACGTTTTTCGGTGCAGGTGAACTCGCTGTTGAGAAACCGTGTGGATAGCATGTGCGTGGCACGAGAAAGTCACGTGATAGAGCAGAAGGTTGGTTATTTGAGCACGTATGATATGCTTATAAAGTTCTTTATGGTACAAATGACCGCATGAAAGAGTTCCTTATTTTTTTTATAGGGCGATATTATCTCGCAATAATGCTTCGTGTGTAATCTTTTTTTTTATTGAGCATGGCGTGTGGAATTGGTATTAGCAATTCTTTTAACTGCTTTAAGCAGAAACTAAAAAAAAAAAATATTCCATTCTCGTCACTCATTTCTATTCTCTTCAGTGGACTGGTCAGTTAAATGGTCAAAAAAAAGTTGGCACTATCATAACATATTCTGTGCAACTGTTTCTGGATAGAAGTACAAGAGATCTGCACCCACCGGCCCCCCTACCAACACCCAATCACTCATCTCTGATATATTGCGAAGTTGTTTATAGAATGAATCATTGAGACGAAATGTGAAAGGATGTGTGGTTCTTTTTACATACCCAATGCCACTTAACTCTTTATAAATAAGTTGGGTAAATGTGTTTGTTTGGACTTTTTTAACTTCGAACCTGTAGGGTTGTTAAGTACTCAAGAACATAATAATGCATAAAATACTTTTATTATTTAATTAATTTTCTTTTGCCATTATCATATAGAGTTAAACTTAACATTGAATTATTATTTCGTATATTGCCAGTTTTTATGTTGGTTTCACATTTGTATGAGTGACGGTCCAACAGCGATAGGAAACGAGATGGGATCATTTGCGTTTTTTCAGTAAATTCTCGCAACACACAACAACACAACCCTAACTTCACTCAAAATATTCAAGTTTGAAAAATAGTAGCAATCTGAGAGTTTTTGGTACATCAAAACTTAATAGAGATCAAGGCTGTTTGTTTAGAATTTTAGAATTAATAGACTAACATTTAACAAATACCAAGGCTGTTTGCCCAGAATTTTAGAATTATTATATAGATCAACATTTAATAGAGACCAAGGCTATTTGCCCAGAATTTTAGAATTATAATATAAATTATAAATCAACATTTAATAGAGACCAAGGTTGTTCACTCAGAATTTTAGGATTAATAAATCAACATCTAATAGAGACCAAGGTTGTTTGCTTAGAATTTTAGAATTAATAGACCAACATTTCACAGATACCAAGGCTGTTTGCCCAGAATTTTAGAATTATCATATAAATCAATATTTAATAGAGACCAAGGTTGTTCACTCAGAATTTTAGGATTAATAAATCAACAGCTAATAGAAACCAAGGTTGTTTGCTCAGAATTTTAGAATTAATAGACCAACATTTAATAGAGACCACGGTTGTTTACTTAGAATTTTTGAATCAATAGACCAACATTTAATAGAGACCACGGTTGTTTACTTAGAATTTTTGAATCAATAAACCAACATTTAACAGATACAAAAGTTGTTCGCTCAGAATTTTAAAATTCTTATACAGATCAATATTTAATAGAGACCAAAGTTGTTTGCTCAGAATTTTAGGATTAATAGATCAACATTTAATTAGGTTGTTCGCTCAGAATTTTAGAATTCTTAGATCAAACTTTAACAGAGACGAAGGTTGTTCGCCCAAAATTTTAAAATTCTTAGATCAGGTAGTTTAGTTTGTTTAGCCTAATACTGACCGCATTCCACACGCGAAGTCATGCAAGTAAACAACTGATAAGGCTTCCTTCCTCTCATCAGACAGCCAGCTACACCTGTTTCCACGAGTGGGTGCTGAAAGTCAACAGATGGATATGTCTGTGCGTTTAGCACTTTATTTTCGTAAATGGAAAATCGGAAAAATAACATTTACTTTTTAGGTTTATGAGAACTCTACAGTTGATAAATCAACGACCAATCGAACTCAAAGTGATTTACGTTTGCTCTAAAGGATATTGTAATACACGCTCTAGTATAATAAAAACATACCATTTTAATTTGGAAATGTACTAAACATCAAAGATAATCATAATAACGATATATTATCTTTGTTTTTATGGCAACAAAAATAACGTGTTTTTTCAAAATTTCCAAAAAATTATAAATTTGGATGTTAAAAGTTTCCCACAAAAAATATAACATTTATATTGAAAATATTACTTGAAAAAAAAAAGAGTCTAGAACATCTAATAAGAAAATGTGATTAACAATTTGCTCATAATTGTAAATCTTATTCGAAACACTAATATAGCTAAAGCATAAAAAGAGTTCTGATCAGTAATTGAAAACACCAACATTCTTTGCTTGTGTTTTAACCAATTGAATTACAACGTGTTGTCTGTAAAACCTAACAACATCCAAAACAGGGAAAATGGTCATCATGGGTGTCCGCAGAATATATAACAGAGGGGGGGGGATAGATGACAAAATGATATCAAAGCTTATCAAGGGACATACAAAATTGATAATTCAGAAGGGAGGCAAGTGTTCCCCCTTGTGGATCCCATGATGGTCATATTTTTGATTTCAGTATAATTTTAATGTTGTTTTAAAACAAGTTTGCCCTTTCATATAAGGCTTGTTCACCGAGTACAATATTTGATTTTCATGTTGTTTTAAAATGACTGGTTGTTTTGAATCAAGCATTACTTGGAGTGATTTTACCTATGTGGTTTCAAATTGTCTTATATCGTATACGACTCACTCTGTCTTTGACTTTTTTTACCTGCGTCGTTTTACAGTGTCTTACAGCCCACTCGAGCCATACCGTCTTGGACCGATTCTACCCATGCTGTTTTAAGTGCCTTACATCCCACTCGACCTTTACTGCCTTGTACTGATTCTACCCACGACACTTCTAAATGCCTTACACCCCACTCGACCTTTACTGTCTTGGATTGTTTCTACCCACGACACTTTTAAGTGCCTTACATCCCACTCGACCTTTACTGCCTTGTACTGATTCTACCCACGACACTTCTAAATGCCTTACATCCCACTCGACGTTTACTGTCTTGGATTGTTTCTACCCACGACACTTCTAAATGCCTTACATCCCACTCGACGTTTACTGTCTTGGATTGTTTCTA
>NW_013667583.1:91938-107421 GCF_000517525.1 Limulus polyphemus
GTGCCTTACATCCCACTCGACCTTTACTGCCTTGGATTGATTCTACCCACGACACTTTTAAGTGCCTTACATCCCACTCGACCTTTACTGCCTTGTACTGATTCTACCCACGACACTTCTAAATGCCTTTCACCCCACTTGACTCTTACTGTCTTGGATTGATTCTACCCACGACACTTTTAAGTGCCTTACATCCCACTCGACCCTCACACTCTTGTATTGATTCTACCTACGTCGTTTCAAATGCCTTACACCCCACTTGACTCTTACTGTCTTGGATTGATTCTACCCACGACACTATTAAGTGCCTTACATCCCACTTGACCTCACTGTCTTGTACTGATTCTACCTACGTCGTTTCAAATACCTTACATTATACTCGGCTATCACTGTCTTGGGCTAATTCTACTCAAGTCGTTTCATAGTATCTAATATTCCAGTCGACCGTTACTGTCTTGGAATAATTCTATCTTTGTCATTTCAAAGTGTCTTGCATCCCACTTAACCTTTACTCTTTTGGACTAATCCCACCGATGTCATTTCAATATTTCTTGCATCCAACTCGACCTTTACTGTCTTGGACTGTTTCTACCAACGTCGTTTCACAGTGTGTTGAATCCCAAGTATACTTGAGTGTGATCTCTTGAAGCCTTAATACAATTGACAATTCAGGTTGGTAATTCCGTATCTCATTATATTTTTGAGTTATTACATAACCTAGAAACCAACAAATGAATGTCTCAGTAAATGAGAACCATATCATTAAATGGTACAATTGACAGAAACCTTACATTTTAAACGGTCCAAAAGGCAGAAATATCGATATTCAAATGATCCATTGATTAGAAACTTTGGTCTTTAAATAGTTCAGTTGGCAGAAACCTTGGTCTTTAAATAGTTCAGTTGGCAGTAACATTGACATTTAAATAGTTCAATTGGCAGAAATATTGACATTTAAATAGTTCAATTGGCAGAAACATTGATATTTAAACGGCCCAATGTACCTAAACCTTGGTCTTTAGATAGTTCAATGGGGAAAAATGATTGACATTTAAAAATGATCTAACAGACCTAAAAATTTTGCATTTTTAAGATATTTCATGGACAACCCTTGCACTCATTTTGGTGTTTTTTTTTTATAATTTGATGCAACATGAGTGAAGTACATACATCTAAGAAACTAACACTGTTTACAGTTTTGAATACAAACAACTTAAACAACAATAGATTAAAATAAATCCGCACACTTAATGGAACAAGAGGACACCTCTTTTTGATACAATGAAACTCACGTCAAGTGTCTAACTGCACGTATACACTTGCAACCAGGCAAGTACGAACAGTAACGGGTAATAATACAATACAGTTTTAGCAGGAGCAACATTTGCCAAATTGCTGTCCCCTATTTTTTAACTCTGCCGAATTGTTATCGCACTCCTATGAGAAGTACTTTGAATTGTCGTTACTCTTCTTTGTATCACGTCTGTTGATTTAGGTTCTGCCAGTGAAAACTGCGATTGATTGAATTTCGGAAATACGTCCAGCGCATGGTTGAAACCCTGGGTATATAGAGTAGTGTAGACTAGGCGTATAGCTGTGGCTCTCATACTGTGTCTCAGACATGCTAATCCCGCTCTAGAAAGGCCCATCTGTGATAGTGACGATTATGACTACGATCTTGGTGCTTCTTTCTCGTGTAGTCCTCTGGACGTTTCGGACACTTTCCACTGGTGGCATCATAAGGTCCATATTCACAATCTGGTATGTGACAATATCCCGCCAATACACACCTAAGGGGAGCAGACACATTAAAAGGTGATTTTAGAACACACGTATTAAAATAAACTTAACATGCTGGTTATTGACAACAACCAGCCTGCTTGAAAGTCACAGTCAGTTCTTTTTTTTTTCCCCATCATCTAACCTCCACTCTTCGTGGCAAGGAAGACTTCCTTGGAGCTATTCTCGTATCTATTGCTAATTTATGCTTGTCTTATTCTAGACATTTGACTAAGTTCTATAAATATCTTATTTTAATATCACCTGTAAAGTAAATGAATCAGACAAATTCGCACTAAATGAATTAGACTGTCTAGTAAAATAGTTGTCCAACTTAAGTAAAAGTTAAGAGAAAATCAAATGTAAACATACATGAACTAAGTAAAGTAACCGTTGAAGTGATTACACCATACGGAGATCCTGAAATAATATACAAGATAACATCGCTTCATCGTCATAGAGATATTAGATTGTCAGTAAAGCTATGAACAGGATCCATGCTAGCACTAAGTAATATTAACACATTCAATAATATCGCTTCATCGTCATAGAGATATTAGATTGTCAGTAAAGCTATGAACAGGATCCATGCTAGCACTAAGTAATATTAACACATTCAGTAATTCAGGTGAGGGTATTGTAAGTCATCATATGTAATAATGTGCGGTAGTATTAGCAACGCGACGTTACAGATTCCTGTCCTCTGGAAGTAGTAGGTTCAAATGATGTCAAAATCAAATAAAACTTTGATGAAAAAAAATCTATAAGAAACAATGACTTTAACTGTTCGTCTCAAATTGATACAGATGTTTAGAAACATAGTTATTGTAACTACTGTAGGAAACAATGTCTTTAAATATTCGTCTCAGATTAGCTAACGTTAATGAAAGAAATGTTTAGAAAATTAGTTATTGTAACTACTGTAAGAAACAATGTCTTTAAATATTCGTCTCAGATTAGCTAACGTTAATGAAAGAAATGTTTAGAAAATTAGTTATTGTAACTACTGTAAGAAACAATGTCTTTAAATATTCGTCTCAGATTAGCTAACGTTAATGAAAGAAATGTTTAGAAACATAGTTATTGTAACTACTGTAAGAAACAATGTCTTTAAATATTCGTCTCAAATTGATACAGATGTTTAGAAACATAGTTATTGTAACTACTAGTAAGAAACAATGTCTTTAAATATTCGTCTCAAATTAGTTAAAGTTAATGATAGAAATGTTTAGAAACATAGTTATTGTAACTACTGTAAGAAACAATGTCTTTAAATATTCGTCTCAAATTAGTTAAAGTTAATGATAGAAATGTTTAGAAACATAGTTATTGTAACTACTGTAAGAAACAATGTCTTTAAATATTCGTCTCAGATTAGCTAACGTTAATGAAAGAAATGTTTAGAAATATACTTATTGTAAATACTTTTACTACAAAACTACTGTTTTTTCTATACAGTGTTTTAAAATCATATACATATATATTTTCTTATTAAAATACCTTCTTTCTATATCTGCAAGAGCGTCTCGTCCTCTCTTAATTCTTAAACACGGTTTTTGGCGGTCAAAACAATCACAGCTGCATCTGCCGTCAGGATATTCCCTTCTATGGAAAGGAACTGGACATTCCGGACACCTGGTGAGAAGAAAATCATTGGTAAAATAAAATAAAAAAGTTCAACATTTACAGTTGTTATTTGGTACAAATTATTTGTTTGTTGTTTTATCGCAAAGCTACACAGTAGCCTATTTGCACTTTGCCCACTGCGAGGAATCGAAACCTGGGTTTTAGTGCTGTAAATCCACAAACTTAACGCTGATCCACTGAGGGACACTTGGTATGATGATCTTTATTTGGAACTAGAACCTAGAAATGTCGGTTCTATAATATAAGGTGACCAGATCAATGGATACAAAAACGGGGCGGTTGGTTACCCTACTTTAAACATTTTTTTCAGTTGGCAGCTGGGTTTTCTAGAATGTGCTTACAAATGCGATTCTTTTATATAGATGAAGTAATTATGCAGATTTTTATTATTAAAGAATTAGCGACTGAGATAGGAAAATATTTGATGAAGTGAGGTACAACAGATAAAATTACTCAATAACACCCTACACTCCGTCTGCTGCAGGGCGTCTTTCTCGTGACGAAACAGCGTCATTCACGTAGCTGAAATTTAAACAGATAACATGCTCGCAACTGTGAAACAGATAACATGCTCGCAACTGTGAAACAGATAACTTACTCGCAACTGTGAAACAGATAACTTACTCGCAACTGTGAAACAGATAACATGCTCGCAACTGTGAAACAGATAACATACTCGCAACTGTGAAACAGGTAACATACTCGCAACTAAAGGGAATAATATAGATGGTTCAGCGGTAAGCTCTAGGGCTCATAACGTTAAGATTCTGGATTCGATCTCTGCAATGGCACAGGTCATTATACAACTATGCGCCTCAAGAACAAACACGTAATACAGATTTAGCAAAACAACAATTAGGGAAAGCACCTCTGGATTCTACATACGCCTTTTCGTCTGTTTCTGTAACTTACATCTGTTATGTTCCTATCTTTGAAATATTTTCTTTCAATCTGTTGAAAGAGGAAGTCCTTTTTTGGTGAAATTCCCTCACAAAAGGAAACATTTATGTTCTTAATATTTTTTTCTTCTTCTCAGATTGAACTTTTAGCGCATACAAGACTGAAGAATAGATGTTGATGTCGGTATCAAATTTTAGGAATTGGGAAAAGTGAATAATTGTTCTGTAATATATTCTTGAAAATAAACACTTTAATATATGATTTTTTTTCTACGATTAACCGTTCAGGAGCTACGGAACGTGACAGACGGATATTTGGTTATTATCACTAAGCGCTGTAGTGTTTAGTATGTTGGGATGAACCGGGAAAAAAACTGGCCGACACATAATACGTCTCAAATCTCTCTTATAACAATCTAAGAGCCTTTTATAAACACCTAACTTAGATTATCTAGGTTTTCAAAAGCTATTAAGACCTTCAATTTAACCATAAAACATTGCTAAACCGGCGGACGGTTAAATGTTCTGCTGTTTAATCTGATTCTGGTGTCAGAAAGGTTAGCTTACCAATGATTTACATACCAAAATGTTGCATTTTAACTCGGGGAGTGCAGAAACAGTATAGCGTTTCACTAATTTCAACGCATGACTTTCGTCAAGACAACTCATCATGGTTGCCTTTGTAACGACTGACATTCACCAATGCCCCTCCCTCCCTCCCTCCCCAATGGCACAGCGGCAAGTCTGCAGACTTACAACGCTCGAAACCGGGTTTCGATACCCGGGTTGGGCAGAATATAGATAGCCCTTTGTGTAGCTTTCTGCTTTACTACAAACAAGCAAACACATTTTTTGTTACTTGTATATATAAATTTATTGCTAGCGTGTATTGCAAGACAAAGAGAAACATTGAATTCTGAGTTACGTACATCTACCGGTCCTTTAGTTAACCAGAATAGTTTATCTGAAACTTGTTTCACTTGTGAGTTACGTACATCTACCGGTTCTTTAGTTAACAAAGGCTAGTTTGACTGTAACTTGTTTCACTTGTGAGTTACGTACATCTACCGGTCCTTTAGTTAACAAAGGCTAGTTTGACTGTAACTTGTTTCACTTGTGAGTTACGTACATCTACTGGTCCTTTGGTTAACAAAGGCTAGTTTGACTGTAACTTGTTTCACTTGTGAGTTACGTACATCTACTGGTCCTTTAGTTAACAAAGGCTAGTTTGACTGTAACTTGTTTCACTTGTGAGTTACGTACATCTACCGGTTCTTTAGTTAACAAAGGCTAGTTTGACTGTAACTCGTTTCACAAAATATGATTTTTTGTCAATGTCTTAACACATCTAATGGATTTAAATTTTTTACTACATGGTTGCTTAAGTAAAATAATTTCACTTCAATAGCTGTTTCCATGACTAATAGTTTCAAATCAACGTGTGGCCACAACTGTTTAAATACATGTGTGAAATATGTAATCCTAGTTGATCCATGTCAACTGGGGGGGGGGGGTATTTTTTGTGCACAAATTAAACGATGACTGGATCTTTTCTGTTTCATGCACCGCGTTCAAATAGAAAGAAATATATATTTTTGAATGTAGTTTTTAATGCTGATTTCAGAAATATAAATTAAAATTAGGAGAAATGATATTTTGACAGGTTAGATCAGTTTATGTGAAGTTAGATCCAGTTAGGCTAATTAGTAAATAATTACATGTTTATTTAAATAAAAAATAAATTTCATTAAAAAATTCTTATTGAAATATTTTACCATTTTAAAAAATCATTACTCCAAATTTTAATTTATATTTCTCAGATCTGCAGCAAATTGAAAGTATTTGGAATGTGGTTAAGAGACATAACAAGCGACATTGTGGAACCAATCGTAACATGACTGACTCATAGGCATGAAAATGATTATCTCTTCAGGCAAATATTTAAGAATATTCACATTGAATTTGTTACATTGACAGTAGATATTTTGTATTGTGTTGATGTCTTGCAATTCTTTTAAATACGTAAGTATATATATATATGTAATGATAAAAGTATTTCCTTTGTTTCGTAAGCAAAATAAAAAACATTTCTTTTAATTTCTCCAAATTTTAATTTATATATTCCTGAAATCAACATTAAAAACTATATTAAAATTTTATATTTCTTTCCATTTGAACGCGGTGCATGAAACAGAAAATATCCCGATTACTTTTACGAATTATATATTTCACTGATGCCTGGATGTTTAAATATTACGACGTTCACAATTAGCTATATAAGGTTCTTAATTGCAAGATGATAATGAAGTGAAAACGCACTCACTATTACGCCTTATTTATTGTAGGTTTAATAAACATTATTAGTGGCTGTTTTATTATTAAAAGGCATCCCTTAGTGGAAATTATGAGACTGTTTCAATAATAATAGGCGTTTTGAGTTTAGTAGTCTATTTTAAAAGCCATTTCATTGTTAAAATTTGCCTCATAACCCTATTTAAACTATTATTTGACAAGAATCTCGAGGGGTGTGTGTCCGCTTATAACTGACCAATTATCACTAAATCTGCCATGTCCACTTAATACCCAAAACATGAAGTGAAATGGGTGGAGGCGGCGTTCAGCCCCTTATGACTTTCACGTGAGTTGAACGGGTATGTCAGTAAGTAGATATTTTATTTGAAGCCGATTGGTTATTAAAAGGTCCCATTAGTAGATATTATTTGAAAATATTGTTTCAGTAAAAGGTACCACTTAATGATGTCTTTTAGAATTTTAGCGAAAAAGCTTTTAAACTGATAAATTATAAGGAAGGCAGCTTATGAACAGCACACGCCGACAACTCTAGGAATACTCTTTTATGACTGAATACTGGAATTTTATCGTCCCTTTTATAGCCCTCTCACATCCCCCAAGAGCGGAGAACAGTGTTTGCGGTAACGGTATGCGAACCATGAACCCTCGGATTCACAGTCCGGACACGGTAACTACTAGATCACGCCGGCCGATCATCTAATAGACAATCAATCCTAGAGACTGTTTCACTCTCTAAAGGCGCCCTCTAGTAGATGTTATTAGAGACTGCTTAAAAGATTTGCCGATAACTATTTTTATATAACACATAGCGTTTCCTTACAAAAGCACGCACTTGAGTATGATAGATATTTTTTTACTTTATAAAACTAACCAAACCAGTTTTGTAATAGAATATAACGTATATTTATTGAAAGAAACAACAAAATAAATATATTGACTTCTCAAAGGTGCAATTTAGAAACGATAGTTCTTTACCTTTATAAAATTATTAATTTTGAAGGTAACAGTGCTATAAGACTTCAATAAATCGAAATATTATTGTTTTAAGGTCCTCGGCTGTCTTCGTAACTGACCACAATAATAGGTACATATAATAACGTTAAGACTATGAGAGGCGTGGCTTGGCCCTGTGGTAGAGCTCTGGATTGCGGAGCTGGCCAGCCGGGAACGAAACTTTAGCACTTTAAAAGCTGTATGTGTGTTATAGGTGTGACAGTAAATCCTTTAGTATGGAAGGTGGGTGGTAGGGTGCTGCTTTTTCATTCTGGTCAACAGTTCAAAATTAAGGAAGGTGATAAATAGCATTAATAGCTTTGCCACAAATACAAAACGATGAGAAATAACATTTGATATATATATATGTTAGAAAAATAACATTTTTTTACTCATGATTATATCACATTTAACAGCTATAAATGTAAAGGAAAGGTATATATGTTTTACTGTCCTAAAATAAATGACAAATCACAGGGATGTTAGTTTTGCTTGAATTATTCGAGTAATTTGATGTTAGCTTTGTAGATTGGTTACGCGATCGTTATTATTTTGAAACGTAGCCCACAACATACAACCGCTGCACGACAATTCTTTTAAGGTGATGCTCAGAAATTTGAACAATAAATTGGTCTAAACATGCTAAAAAGAACGTAAGTTTATATCATATTTACACGTATAAAAACTTGCAAAATTAAAATAGAAATTATAGACATTTTTGATCAGAATATCACACTGGATGCACGGTGCTGACACAGACGGTCGTTTTTGATTAGAGTTTTATACTGGATGCACGGTGCGACACAGACGGTCGTTTTTGATTACAGTATTATACTGGATGCACTATGTGACACAGACGGTCGTTTTTGATTACAATATTATACTGGATGCACTATGTGACACAGACGGTCGTTTTTGATTACAATATTATACTGGATGCACGGTGTGACACAGACGGTCGTTTTTGATTAGAGTATTATACTGGATGAACGGTGTGACACAGACGGTCGTTTTTGATTAGAGTATTATATTGTATGCACTGTGTGACACAGACGGTCGTTTTTGATTAGAGATTATATTGTATGCACTGTGTGACACAGGCGGTCGTTTTTGATTAGAGATTATATTGTATGCACTGTGTGACACAGACGGTCGTTTTTGATTAGAGATTATACTGGATGCACGGTGTGACACAGACAGTCGTTTTTTATTAGTAAGACGATTGTTGATCATTTTGTTTCCTACGGTGCAACGTGGATATAAGAAGTACATTTTCTCGTCTGTTTTTTTCTCTCTCTTTTAGTTTCTTATTTCTCCCTGCTTCTTCTACGCTTTACAAAATTATCGTGTGTCATTGCATCGTGTCACAGTTAATGATAACTATTCTTGGTTTGCAACATTTACTAGAGTCAGAGGAGAAATAAACGCAATAAATCATTTGCCCTCCTTAGCGTGACCTGTTAAAAAACAAAACCAAAACTTACTTTGACCTTTTCTCACTGGGAAGACCTTGATGCTGACTGTTGTTTGTAATTGGTTGAAGCAAATTGTCTCGTATCCTTGGCCGATTATTTATTGGTTGACATTCGCACTGGGTGTGATTAATAAACAGTAATTTTTCCACGGCGTTGTTCCAGCCTGTTCGCATTCCATTATCTTTTAGATGTAGAGTCTAGGAAAGAATACCATAGTATAGTTTGTTATCTTGTACAATAAATTCTGCCTTGAAATATGCTATTTTTTTTCGTTTAGCTCTTCTAAGTTTGCAAAGAGAATTTAATATTCACACAAATACTAACATTCTAATATCTACTTGGGTTATCGCTCGTTTTGTTTTTTAAAGCGGTATTTAGTACAATATCAGTCATTTTTCGTTAGACGTAATGCAGAATTAGGGTGGCCATAGTAACTTAAAAAAATATATATATAGTATTTAAAAATCTACAAAAGAGAGTCGTTTTCTAAAAAAAAATTAAATACCAATAAATTTGTAAATTTTTCTTTCTACATGCATTTTTTTAGAGGTCTCTTTGTTCAGAAATTAAAAGTATCATATTATTATTAAAGACTGTTCGTTTCGTACAGCAATTGGAGTATTGTTTCATGAACTATTTCACAAGTTGTTGCAACACGTATACGTGAATTGTACAATCTGTATTTTGATAACACCAAACGTTGACTACTTTTGAGCTCGTTTTTCATCGTTCTATAAATACAAACTTATCTTACTTATAACGTTAGTTTCCGTTGTTTTGAAGACTTATTACAACATTAACAAACTGTAGGTGAAATGATTATATGAAAAGATTATTTCTGTCTAAAATTGGTTGTAATAATTGACATTAAAAAGTAGCGAGGGATAGATTTGTTTAGGACAGACAGACTGGGCACGATGTACGTTGAAATTATTCATTTGCTTCAAGAGAGTTTTCAGAAAATTCTAAAAATGTTTTCAAAATAAATCTAATATCTAATTTTCTGTTGATGATGATCAGTTTAAAACGATATAAATCAGTAACAACACTTTCAACGTGTATATATATGTATACGCTACTAGATGTAAGTGTAAATACGTCTTGCATATCTCATGATGAGAAGAAAAAGCTAGCACTTCATGAACATTTAGAACCTTCATTAAATTAATATCCATTCGCTGAAGAATATTGTAAAGACTTAAATAGGACGTGGTAGAGGAAATTAATTCATCAATTATAGACGACCAAGCATACAGTGCTATAACTGGGTTTTTCACTCAGGGGGGTGGGCAATAAATTAAAAAACTGAACATTATTTAAATTTTTAATAAAATGGTCATTAAAACAAATCAAATGAAATGTAATAGTGTTTAAAGAAGTTTTATTTATTTTTATTAAATGACACAAAACGAGTTTATTATATATAAAAACTGAAAAATAATATGTGATTAATATGCCTAGATTTTTTTTTCAGGGGGCCCGCCCTCCATGGCTACGCCCCTATAGGCATAATACAAACACTTGTGAGCCAAAGCACGTGTTTCTATCAAGAAAGAGAATAACACCTGTCAACCCACACTGTTAATGGCTTACTATCCTATCGTATGTGTAAAGGGATTGCTACTTTTTGTCATATATTTTTTATAAGATATGATATTGAAATGGCCTTCTACTTGTATCTTCTGTTTGAGGCTTTTCTCAGCAGTATTGTTTAATGAGCCACAGTCCATTCCTTTTCACGAAGTATCTATCATCAGTAAATATTTTGGTAAGACAGTAGAAGAAGAAAGGAGTATAAAATAAATTTATGAGGTGACTGTGAACTCGGTTTTTATAACAGTCAAGGAGAAACTAAAACAAAAAATAACGTAGCAAACAATATCAAAATCTTAGAAAATATTCCCAAAATTGGGCGTTTATTACATATTACAAGTTGCAAGTACACTCATGCTAAGAAATGAGAATTGCCGATTTTTAAAACTGATCCTAAAAGAAAAAAAGTAGATTAATATTTATATTTTATACCACCCAGATGGGTCGTAATAACTCTAAATACAGAGGGCGGTTTGATAATGAAATATGAGGGGTGTAACTGTAAAACAAGTGTGCATCATGTAGTACTAAGCATTATCAAAACAAAGGCGAAAAAAAAAAGAGAAGAAAAGATATAATATGTATGATAATTTGATATATATGTCATCTGTATTTATGTATATACCTGAAAACAGCGCCCGTTACGTTCACTATCTCCAAGCAGGCTTAACATTGTTCCCATGTTAGACTGTAAACATTTGACAAGCACGTGTCTGACTTTTCAATGCATATATTGACTATCTATAAGAAGCTTCGAGGTAGACATCATAGTATACCAATTAAACAGACATTTTCTTTGGAAGTATAA
This sequence comes from Limulus polyphemus, assembly GCF_000517525.1. Lineage (NCBI taxonomy): Eukaryota > Metazoa > Arthropoda > Merostomata > Xiphosura > Limulidae > Limulus > Limulus polyphemus. The sequence continues at coordinate 103,446 of NW_013667583.1, forward strand.
CAACCCAAAGCACAAATATAAATGAGTTTTAGAAATCAACATCGAACTTCGTACGAAGATGAATGAGAAGAAAAGTGGCAAACTCTTTTGATGGAGTTAGTCAATCTAGTCAGTTCCATGTTTTGTACATGTTCAATTTGGGCGATAGAAACTGATCTCAGTAGGTTGACTAACAACTTTTCGGATAAGTTTGATCTTGACTATTTGATTTTCTTGTTTGTTTGTAATTAAGCAACAAAGCTACAGAATAGGCTATCTGTGCTGTGCCAACCATGGGTATCAAAATCCTGTTTCTTGCGTTATAAGTCTTCAGACTTACCGCTTAGTCACTGGTGGCATTTGATGTATATGCGTATGCTACGTTTTTTGTTTCATATATAGGTAAGCCTCGCTTCAAACTTGGAAGTATTAACGTACCAAAGAGTCGAGTTAAATCTATAAACTATAAGCAAAAGAAAAAAATTCAAAAGACTAAGTTAAAAATAATAAATTCCACTTTGTCTTTCTCTCCAACTTAACGCTTATCAACATTTAATAAGACGCTTATGAAAATGCGTTTCATGCTATCAACTTATTCTCCCTTTAACCATAACCTTGGCAAATATATAACCTGGATTATTTCAGCGTACAATAACTCAGATAACATCATCAAAAACACTTTAACAAAATTGGATCCAAAACACAAAATAATAAGTTCTGATGTGCAGAATCCATATATTCAAATTTCAGGCAAAAATAAAAATAAAAAATAAAACTTTATTAACTCCCTTGAGGTTTAAGATCTATTGATAATGATCTATTGCCATGGCAATTCGTTTAATTAGTTCACATTCCACATTCCTTCTACCCTGTAAAAAAAGAATTTGTCATATATATTTATTAGATCACATCTAATTACCTTACATGTTTATCATACACACCTGCGATGTGTGTAGCCTTCTAGATCAGTCAACGTGGCCTTGTTTACGTTTCTTTTCTGTTTTACTCCTCAGAGCAAGGCTGTAAGCACTACGGGGGGGGGAGTTATTAAACAGATATAATGCTTGAGATTCTTGGGATAGAATTCAGTTTATTTCTATGTGAGCTGATGTTTAGACCATATTGAGAATTAAAGGGTTAGTGTAAATCATTCTAAAACATTAATTAACATAATATATGATAAATAGTATAATTAACTACGTTCAGCTTCTTATTTACAGATTGTTTAGGTGAATTATTTTTCTCTTTTTTTGCGTTTCGGAAAATGATTCAGGAATAACTGCTCTTTGAATATCCTTTTATTTCTTATTGAACATTCACAGTGACGTGCAGAGGACATTAAAATGGCAGGGCTCATTGACAAAAAAGGGCACTTTTTGAGCATCACAATGCAGGCCATTTCTTTTTTTCTGGGGGGCGGGAACTGGAGTTGTTAGGGGAAACCATGGAGACTGTGGGGTGCATCTGGTACACACTGAGTAATCAGGCATGTCTTTAGTAGTTATGTAAATTTTTTATGACTGAGAGAAAGGACACTTTTGGGTCATAAGAGCAGAAAAACAGGGGTTTGAGCCCACCCAGCCACTCCACTATGCACGTCACTGAACATTCAGCTAGATAAAAGCTACATTGTTTAAAACGTCCCACATTATTTTCTTAGTATAAAAGAAATGTATTGATAATGTGTTTCATTAGTTGAACTACTGGTCACTATTAGTTAATTCGGTGTAAGAAACTGAACGCATTTAAAAGAATATTTACCCAAACAACTGTCAAATGTTTTACTGGAACCCTAGAAAGGTATGCGATTATACGTTCAGAAGTGATAAAGAACAAATACTTTAAACAGAAAAATCAAATTTAACTAACCCAGTGTAGCTACAACACAGTATGTTGAAAAAGTAACCAAAACTTACATAAAAGTACAAAGTGACCTCCTCTATCTGTAGGGGGCCACATTTGTGAAGTCCATCTTCACAACAACCTGTTTCGTCTGAGCAACGATGTAGAATAGTACAGTGTGGAACGTAGTACTTGGAGATATCCGGAAAATAATCTTTCACTCGTACTACCTGCGGATGTGGAGTCTTGCATTCTGCCCTGCTTCTGATCTCCAGAAAATGGTCATTTGCTCGACGGACATCTTCAAGCTCTTGAGTGTAAAGAAGAATACGGGCTGTTATATTTTACTTTTATTTCAAGTGCAATAACTTTGACAAAATTGGTGAATTACAACTATGTGTTTCCTCAGACTCAAAACCTTTTAAACATAGCTATGAAATACTTAAAAAAAACTATCGCTGTTTGAACAGAAATCTAGAACTAGAAAATGTCCCAAGTTATCAACTCTCTAAAAATGAAATATCCCAAGTCATCATTATAATATCATCAAAAACAACAACAACTTAATATCAGTTTGCCACCCAGAAGAGGCGCAGCCATAACCTGCGGGCTCATAACGCTAGAAACTGGATTTTTATACCAGTGGTGGGCACAGCACAGATAGCCCATTGTGTAGCTTGATGCTTAACTACAAACAAATAAACAAACAATATCAATCAACGGATGTTGTGTGGCAACAGAATATGATAAAAGTAATTTTAGTAACTCCGAATAGAATAGATCATAAGGTCCATTGGTGAGATATAAGTTGTTATACACTTTGACCAACGGCATAAATAGATGAATATACGTACGTGACAATGATGATACAGTGTTGTCAATGTTTATGCTTATTTCGAAGATTTAAAATGTCTGTTTTTTATACGTAACTATTTGACGACACTGAGTGGCTTCTGAATCACGTCTAGCTGTGGATCTAGTTACTAATTGGTCAAACCAACTGCCATCTGTACACAATGTTAAACAGCGATGGTACATCAATATACAGTTGTGGTGGAGTCATCGTCGATATGTATATACCAGTGATAATTTCTGTGACCTAAATAAACAAGTGGGTAAGTCACCTTTGATGTAGTATATACAGTGTTGATAAAGTCAGCATTGATTTGTTATATATATATATATAAAGAAGAAATCTAGATACAATTACTACACCGTATACTTTAGTGAATAATTTCTAAATTTCTGAGCACAAAACGACGGTTCACTAACCTTTAGTGTGTCGTATATAGAATCACATGTGCCCAATTCCCAGTTGTTCTAAATCACTATATATGACCTGTACGAAGTTGTGGTCAGGTCAGTCATTATGCTTAAAATAAACTACGTTTGAATCACTAAATGTAAAACATTTCAATCCCCTGCTATTTTGTACTTTTCTAATATAAAGTCATTTTTAGCTGTCCATAGAAATCCTAGCAGTGGTCACTGGCATGAGTACAGGTACACTAATAATAACTGTTGATCGAATGTTGTCAGTGTATGTTTCTCTCTCTCTATTCACATAGTAGTTAACAAATGACATTTTACGTATACTGTATATACGTTATGTAGGTTAACACTTCAGCTAACTTATATATATATATATATATATGAGTGGTTAAGTCATCATAAGTGTTCTATAAACAGTAGGTGTTAAGTCCCTTTTGATCCTTTGTATAAAACGCAGTGATTACGTCTTTCATGATTCTCATATTATGGTGGTAGGTTCTATGAGTAGGTCTGTATAATCTACAGAGCAAAGGACATAATCTTAAATATACTAATACTATTGCGTTTTTAATTTATTGAGTGGTAAATGGGTTTATTACACATACACACACATATATAAACCACTCAACAAGAATGGGTTTATTACACATACACACACATATATAAATCACTCAACAAGAATGGGTTTATTACACACACACACATTTATAAATCACTCAACAAGAATGGGTTTATTACACACACACACATATAAATCACTCAACAAGAATGGGTTTATTACACACACACACATATAAATCACTCAACAAGAATGGGTTTATTACACACACACACATATAAATAACTCAACAAGAATGGGTTTATTACACACACACACATATAA
>NW_013667583.1:108310-124106 GCF_000517525.1 Limulus polyphemus
GTTTATTACACACACACACATATAAATCACTCAACAAGAATGGGTTTATTACACATGCACACACACACATATAAATCACTCAACAAGAATGGGTTTATTATACACACACATATATAAATTACTCAACAAGAGTGGGTTTATTATACACACACACACATATAAATCACTCAACAAGAATGGGTTTATTACACATACACACACATATAAATTACTCAACAAGAATGGGTTTATTACACATACACACATATAAATTACTCAACAAGAGTGGGTTTGTTATACACACACACACACACATATAAATCACTCAACAAGAATGGGTTTATTACACACACATACACACATATAAATCACTCAACAAGAATGGGTTTATTACACATACACACATATAAATCACTCAACAAGAATGGGTTTATTACACATACACACATGTAAATCACTCAACAAGAATGGGTTTATTACACACACACATATAAATCACTCAACAAGAATGGGTTTATTACACACACACACACACACACACACACATATAAATCACTCAACAAGTAAGCAAGGTTATTCCATAATTGTTTTTTACACACATATAAATCACTCAACAAAATGGGTTTATTACACACACACATATAAATCACTCAACAAGTAAGCAAGGTTATTCCATAATTGTTTTTTACACACATATAAATCACTCACTGAGGAAGAACTTTTTATGAGTTCTTAAGAAGTTCATAGTAAGTTATCCAATGTATTTAACTATACTCCCCCTAAAAGAATGCCATATTTTTATATTGTTGTTTATAAGAAACATTCCCTCTTATTTTCTAACTTTGGTACATGCGCGAGATCACGTTGTACTATGTTTCTCATAGCGAGCACGAGGTTCTCACGCAGGCAATGCACACGACGTGTACCACATACACAGGCGAATATTGAAGCATTAACGATGGGATCAATGCACTATAAAAAAAATGTTTCACCTACTAGCCCAATAGATATATTTTTAAACTGTTCTGAAACTATTGCTTAATAATGTTGCTAGAGGATTTAATAACATTTCAATCATTTAACATGTTAAGATAAATAACAAATATATATATTTACTAAATGTATTGAGAGAATTATGAGAGAATTTTTTTTATTTTTAACTACAACTTATATTTTCTCTTCGTCAATAAACAAGATCGGTAGTGATGATGTTAGCTTTCAGAAAAGTTGTGGCCTGACTTGCCCATTTATTCATGTTGGATAACATCAAAACAAGTTTCCACTGCGTTTGCAAGCAACATTTCCGGGTGGTACATTCTACATAGATGTCAGCCAAACTGAAAACTCTCATATACCGGAAGTTTAGTCCCCCAGTTACGAAACTGGCAAGTTTATTAGGTATAAAGTTTAGCTACTTGCCAGGTACAAGTTGAGTATGAATCGACGATAAGGTCAATATAATTTATATATTCTCTGCATAAAGCAAAATTATATCCCTTCTGACCGCACTTGTAAGTGTTGTGCTTCCTGGTGAGGGAGGGGATCATGTCTTTTCTTTCAAAGTATACAATAGGTAGTTCGATAGACAAAACTTTCTGGGGGAAATTCTGTGATTTATAAATTTCCATGTTATTTGTATTAAAAATTACTCAAACGGATTCTTATTTCATGTAAAACGTCATCCCATGGTAAGTTTAGGGACTTACAATTCTAAAATCCGGGGTTCGATTCCATATGATGAAGAGAGTGCAAATAGCCTATTGTGTTGCTTTGTGCTAAAACAAACAACCGACAAATTTCATGTAAAATTTAGTTAAGGTTTAGGAAAGTGTGATACCGACGAAATCAGTTCAATTACTCACGATGAATTTTCAACCAAGGGAGGCAGCCGTGGTGATGATGTACTTGTAAACTAAGTTATAGATATTAGAGTTTTAGGTTCTTTACAAATACGTAGGCCGGGTGTGACCTAACGATTAATTTACCTGGACTGTTAATCAGTGGATTCGTGGTTCGCAGTTCGTTGCCGCACTTTCACTTTGGGGCCATGGTATGTTATAAGAGTGACGGACAAATCTCTCTAGTCGGTCAGAAAAGAGTAGTCCTAGAATTGGGGGTTGGCTCTATTGACAAGCTACCTTCCTTCTAGTCTATCAGTTAGAATCAAGAAAATCTGTGCGCAGATAACATTGCGTAGTTTTGCGCGAAATTCTGAAATAAGCCATAAAAAAAAATATTCATTTTCTGCATGACTTGTTCAAAGTAAAGTATCTCCATGTTCACACCAGTGACAAATGTCGATGCTACACACAAGTTTAGGTTGTCCTATTTGTTTGTTTCGAATTTAGCGCAAAACTACACGAGGGCTATCTGCGCTAGCCGTCCCTAATTTAGCAGGGTAAGACTAGAGGGAAGGCACCTACTCATCACCACCCACCGCCAACTCTTGGGCTACTCTTTTACCAACGAATAGTAGGATTGACCGTCACACTATAACGCCCCCACGGCTGAAAGGGCGAGCATGTTTGGTGGGACAGGGATTCGAACCCGCGACCCTCAGATTGCGAGTCTAGCGCCCTAACCACGTGACCTAGGTTGTCCTAATCATACGCTTTTTTTATAAAAAAACAACAAATAAACAAGTCCGACTCTTTTAAATCAGTAAAATGATTTTTAGGTTGTAAGATTTGAGTAAAAAAATCTATTTACAAATTATATTTAATTAAGAAGAGAAAAATTTTTTCAATGAATTGCGTCTCTTAATTTTTGTGCCGAAAATAAAATTTGAAGTGCGTGTTGTCTAAGTTTATCCATTGTAGGTTATCTTTAGAGTACATCAGTAGATAATGCAGTCGGTGATGGTGGAAGTTAACGAGACCCAACCCTCTAGAGACCACTTCCTGCAACCCATCAAGGAAAGTCTACAGGCAAACCAGGGTTTCAACGAAACCCACATAGAACTATGTCGCGTGACCTCATCCATACCAAGTAGTGGAAAAAAAAAAAAAATGAACATTACGCATCGAATTATCATTACACCAAACAACTGGTGGCTCAGAAACGAAAACCTTGAACCTTAATTCGTATGGGTCTGTTGTACTTCCTTCAATGTTGAAAAGTCGACTACTAATTCGACATCAAATCCAAGCGTGTGAATCATTTTACAAGCAATCTATCGTTGGTTTTCGAAGTGGTTTGGCATGTTTTGTGTACCACTTCCATACGTGTTTTTATTTCCTTAATGTCTAGTAATAATAATAATAACAATATTTTCCTATTTTTTTCTGTCATTATTTTCTCGAATGAACATTTCTTGTACCTACATCTTTGAAACACTTTAATACACAACCAAAATTTTACGAGAATATAATAACATTGTTTTTTTTCTTATAATAACTCTGTTAGAGCGTAAATATGAAAGTCGCCGTAATTTTCATTCAAAATAAAACAATCCTTCGTGCCGTATTTTCCAAATTATCTCCTGATTATCACGTTTCTTACATCGAAAAACTCTTCAGTTACTCTTTGAATTGACTTTCAGAACTAAATTTGTATTATGCATTTAACCACGTGAATAAGTATCGTGGTCACAAAGTCATTTTACAAGCATGCTAAATTTTTCAACGCATAACTTGTAATATCGTCTTTCTTTACGGAGGAAGTACTTACATGGTAGCCTTTGAATGTAAAAAAATAAACAAAGTAGAATAGATGTTAATGTATACAATGACATTACATGTAATCCATGTGACTTTCACAATTAACCATGAACTTGCCAGATAGCTAGATATATGCAATATGTGTGGACATATATATATCAATAATATAATATAATGTATCGTTTCGATTCCGTTAACAAAATTAATATTCACGTGATTTAGCCACATGTGTATAATATAATATAATGTTTCGTTTCGATTCGTTAACAAAATTAGTATTCACGTGATTTAGCCACATGTGTAACATTATCTGTATATAGATTTATTTGCAAAACCGTACCACACTTTATTGAAGAAACGATGGGCGACATTATCAACCTTAACAAATAAGATGATTATTCTATTAAGTTAACGGACCGACTGTGGTCTAGGGGTAAGCGTGCTCGGACTGTCAATCTGAAAATTACGAAATAAACTATTAACTTAACAAGTTCCGTAGATCAGAAGGAAAATACAGCAAAAAATTGGCAAACACACCAATCCCTGAAAGGCACCTTTAAACTCGCCGCTCCGTAGGGTTAGTGAGCTATAGGTGATTTAAATACTTGTATGTTTCTATTTTAAGGGACTGGCTTGGGGGAACACCTACACTTATGGGAGAAAAAGACACCTTAAAAGATAACAACAACAGAAAGATAAACACAGTGACATAAACAGAATACGTTTAGGTGTATTTCACAGAATCACTTGGTCAAAAGTTTCCTTTACTTGAAAATCTAGAAATTGGGTTGCGAGATTTGATCAGTAGATACAGATTAAGCAGGTAAGTAAGAAACGTTCATAAACTATCTTTGCATTCGGTACACGTATATAACTCGCGAAAAAATAACGCGTTTCTTAGCTCAATTCATATTCCAACTTCTTGTTAAACTTTTCTGCACCCGTGGTGGGCAGAGCACAGATAGCCCATCGTGTAGCTATGTGCTTACCAGTAACAAAAACAAAACTTTTCTGTATGGGCTAATAACGTTTTGTATCTTATTAAGCACCATGCTACTCAATGGGCTATCTGTACTGTCTGTCCTCAGCACGGGTATCGAAACCTGATATTTAGCATTATAAGCCCTTTGGCTATCCTATCTTCTCTAGTTGCAGACGATCTTTGCTGACTAAACATTTCATAATTCACGGTGATACTTTATAATAATAAAACCTTACAGTATTAAAAACATAAGTTCAACAGTACAATATTTTTGATATACATACTGAATATTTTAAGCTTATCCTGTGTGTGTGTGTATATATATATATATATATTCTGTCCGGAACTGTCTTGCAAATTTATCGTTCTGAAGCTACAAATCTCATATCATTAGAAAAGCTTCTGTCCGAGGAGTTCGGATTGCATGTTAGCTTTTTCATTCGGAATCACCTTACTTGTTTTTTGCTTAATCAAACTTTTTAATGCAACAGTATGCTACACGATGGCACAATGTCATTATTTTTTTATTTGCAAAGCATTTCACAGAAAAAACACTTAACTCACGTGTTATTACCTGGAAAATGAATATTATACTAAATACAGTTGCTATGGGCATTCTCTACTTGTTTAGATCTAAATTACGCATGCGCAGTTCGTTGAAAAACATATGCTTATCACTTTGTGAACCGGCATTCAGACGTTTCTGTTTATCCAGCTAAGTTTGCCTTCATCACAACTTTACATCTACTTTACTTTGCAATACTTTAGTTCCGATTCATTTTATAAACTGCTATAAACACCTTTCAACTGGTAAAACTGTGTCATACACAGAACGCTCATAACTGCTTCAGACTTTGTACGCTATTATAAATAACATTATTATACTTTACTGTTTACTTTACGTAGTTTTATTAAATAAAATTAAGTCTAATTGAGTTTGTTTGTCTGACAGCATAATTTTGTTTTTAAAATAGGCCAAGATTTATCGGTCTAACACATAATGCCTGCAAGAAAACGCAGCTTAAAATGCCGTGCGTGAAAATGATAGAATAAGGAAAATTCAAGCGAAGTGCATGAAAACTACCGCCAGGTTTTATTGTAAACTATCTTTAGGGTGCTGTAGTGTAAGTGTGTATGGGGGGAGGGGGGAGTATAGCAAAGCCAAGTCGAGCTATCTGATTTGTTCACCGAAGGGTATCTAATCTCTGATTTTAGCGTTGTAAATCTGTAGACTTACCGCTGTCCTACCAGGGGACAGGGTGTAGTAAACGTAGATATTTTAGGGATTGCCTTCTCAGTATTCTACCATATAATCGAATTAGAAAAAAAACATTTAACGTATAATTTTGCAAGTAATCCTATTTAAATTTGGGTACGATCATTGAACAGAGATTAAAAATGAAAAAGTATTATATGTTAGTACTGCATGACTAAATAAAGTTGTTGTTGTTGTTGTTTTCTTAATGAAAAGCTACACAATGGGCTATCTGCACTTTGTCCACAGCAGGGAATCTAGTTCCGGATCTTAGGTTGAAAGTACGTAAAGTTACCGCTAACTCACCGGGGGGGGGGGGCTGTTAAGAAAATAATTATTAAGTATGATATAATGACATAAATTCATATATGAAAAAATGCAATATGTATCACGATTATTGTGATAGTTATCCCCATGCTTATGATGTATGTTGAAATTATTGTACTGTGGGCGTTTGAGTTTTTATACAGAATAAGGAATTATTAGTAGTAATATTTTATATATGTACAATATGTTCTTATTAATTTTAGCAAGGTAGGAGGTACTGGGCTTAGCATAAAAAAAGATGAAAATAAAGTGTTTAGCTATATTTACGAGGTAACCAGTTCTTTGGCATTGAAACATGATCTCCACATGTTACTTTGATACATCACGTGACAGAAAAGGGGATTCAACTTTCGCGAAGCAATTAAAACCAAACTAGAATTCATCGTATAGAGTTGTTGGAGGATTACGTTACTGTGTAGATAGGCCATCTGGAGTGAACCCGATTATGGCTTTAATTAATTGAAAGCAGACACAACAGCTATTCGAAGAAATCTGTTACATGAACTGTAGTCGTGTTTTTATTCTCTCCAGTGCCCTTGAACGTGACCCATAACTTACTTTTCAAAGCTTTTACAAATGTAGAAAATAATCCAACAAAACTACGATGTTCCTTTCCCCAGATCAGTAATTACTTTAGTAAATGAAACATGACAAACTATACACTTCCCTAGGTCAGTAATTACTTTAGTATATGAAACATGACAAACTATACACTTCCCTAGGTCAGTAATTACTTTAGTATATGAAACATGATAAACTATACACTTCCCTAGGTCAGTAATTACTTTAGTATATGAAACATGATAAACTGTACACTTCCCTAGATGAGTAATTACTTTACTTTATGAAACATGATAAACTATACACTTCCATAGATCAGTAATTACTTTAGTATATGAAACATGATAAACTATACACATCCCTAGATGACTAATTACTTTAGTAAATAAAACATGATAAACTATACACTTCCATAGATCAGTAATTACTTTAGTATATGAAACATTATAAACTATACACATCCCTAGATGAGTAATTACTTTACTATATGAAACATGATAAACTATACACTTCCCTAGATCAGTAATTACTTTAGTAAATAAAACATGATAAACTATACACTTCCCTAGATGAGTAATTACTTTGGTAAATAAAACATGATAAACTATACAGTTCCCTAGATGAGTAATTACTTTAGTAAATAAAACATGATAAACTATACACATCCCTAGATCAGTAATTACTTTACTATATGAAATATGATAAACTATACACTTCCCTAGATCAGTAGTTACTTTACTATATGAAACATGATAAACTATACACTTCCCTAGATCAGTAGTTAATTTACTATATGAACATGATAAACTATACACTTCCCTAGATCAGTATTACTTTACTATATGAAACATGATAAACTATACACTTCCCTAGATCATTTAATTAATTGTATAATAAAGAAATGTCGTTTCCAGAGGCGTTTTTAGCAGTTAATTGTTCCAACGTATGTCTTTCGATGAGACAGCAGCATTGTGAGAAACAAAAGTTACGAATAAAACCGTCACTAACGTAGTTTATCTTTGGAGCTGTGGGTGCGCTATTCGTCAGGCAAGAATAACACGGGATTTCGCGGTGAGCGCTATTGATTAATTGTCTTCCATCTAGTCTATTAGCTTAAAATTAAGGACGGCTATGCGCAGATAGCCCTTGTGTAGCTTTGCACGAAAATTCCGAATCAACAAACTAGCAAAAACGTAGTTCAGTGATCTTGACGACTGATTGGATTTAAAAGGAAAAAAAACAACAACAACAACATGTTATTTGTTGACAGGAAGCCGTACAAAATACGCCACATATCGGTGGAAGTGGATCATCACTATCATGCTAATGTAAGCCTAATATTTAATTACCAAGATATTAATACTACGTAGGTTTATTAAATTGCTTTGCTAGAAAAGAGTAATATGGCTGTACTAATATGTTATTACAAACTGTAAAACTACGTTTTATAATGAGAAGTTATTGTAAACTAGGGATTTGGTTAAACGTACAGATCACTGTGTATGGGCCCTGGCATGGCCAGGTGGTTAGGGCACTCGACTCACAATGTGAGGGTCGCGGGTTCGAATCACCGTCCCACCAAACATGCTCGCCCTTTCAGCCGTATGGGCGTTATAATGTTACGGTCAACCCAACTATTCGTTGGTAAAAGAGTAGCCATAGAGTTGGCGGTGGGTGGTGATGACTAGCTGCCTTACACTGTCTTACAGTGCTAAATCAGGGACAGCTAGCGCACATAGTCCTCGTGTAGCTTTGCGCGAAATCCATAACAAACAAATAAACTCTTTCGTAAAATAACCCTTTTATCAGGGACGGCTAGCACAGATAGCCCTCGTGTAGCTTTGCGCGAAATCCATAACAAACAAATAAACTCTTTCGTAAAATAACCCTTTTATCAGGGACGGCTAGCACAGATAGCCCTCGTGTAGCTTTGCGCGAAATCCATAACAAACAAATAAACTCTTTCGTAAAATAACCCTTTTATTATAGCAATGCTTAACTGAGCCCAAAACTTTAATTTACACAAACTTAAAATTTGGAGCTTAAACTGTTTAAAACTACATTATCAGCTCCAGTCAAAAGCACCATGTTTTTTGAGGACTCTGACGTAAATGTTTTATTAGTCACTCACTCATCTACGAGAACCCGTTTTACGTAATAAATCCGTAGTGTATAAATTCATATTTTAAACGTATTTTAATACCAACTGCATATACTAACTCTTTCTTAGCACACTATGTCTTACAGAAGTGGTTTCTTTAAAGAGTTTTTGTAATAGGAAGGAAAGAATGAATAATGTATTCTTATACGTTTGGACTTCTACTTCTGTTGTTAAAGTACAGTCTTACTTTAGCGCATTTTGGTTTAATTCTATTACTGCCCTGCAATGTAATCACTCTAATGACTCAGTCACTATTAGTAGGAAACTCTCTATAACATTGTTCTCAATGATAATGATAATGAATGTTAAAAATGCTTTAATATTTTGGTTGATGTTGAAATTGTCTTAAAAGTGTGCTCGATAGTCTGTCCGTGATGTTAATGAAACATTAATAACGCCAGAAGTTGTTTGTTTGTTTATTGCATTTCACGCAAAGTTGCCCGAGGGCTAAGTGCGCTAGCCGTTCCTGATAGACTATAAGTAATAGACTAGAGGGGCAAGTCAGCACCACCCACTGCCAACTCTTGGGCTACTCTCTACCAACGAATAGTGGGATTGATCGTCACATAATAACGCCCTTACAGCTGAAAGGGCGAGCATGTTTGGTGACGGAATTAGAACTTGCGACCGCGGATTAGACTCGAGTTCTCTAACCACCAGACCATGTCAGGCTCATAACGCAAGCAAATGAGACAGGAATGGGAAGACAGACTGTTATCAGCACCAACATGTGCTGCACAATTACCACCATTGAACCAACGCGTATTTGTGGTATTTCAGGAAAACGTTATTACTTCTTTATAGCACGAACAGACTTTTTCTCCTTTCGTGTCAGACATCAATATAAGAAACATTAGATCTCAGTGGTGAAACATTCTGACTAGAAACTTGTGACATCGCATACAACGACAATTTAAGTAAAGGGTGCCAAGAGCTCTATACGTAAAGGATACAATATGTTTCACATCTGGCCCTCACATATTACTAAGGCCTTATAATTCTCAGTAGATATCGTTTTCATTAAAAAAAAAATAACCTCAAGTCATTCGCACTGGGTCATATGAAAAGGCTGCGTAAAACTACAAGTCTACAGATAATTTATTGTGTATGCATAACGTGCGGAACGTATAACAAAAACAACTTAGTTGTTACTGATAGTCATGGTAAAAAGGTCTTTAATAGCTTGTGGAATCGTGCACACGTATTTACATCAAGGTTACGTGTAAATGTGATGTTAACTGTTTAATAGGAGTAATAAAAATACTTGTACATAAAAATTCATTTAGGGGATGGGGATGTAATGATAATAATTATAAGGCTAAGTATTAGAAGTGAAAATAATCGTCCTAAATTATGAATGAATTGTATAGTAGGCACAACAACAGACACAGCATTATAAGCTAAAAATCGAGCTAGTCTATTAGCTAGTTAAGATATTTACATGACTAAATATGGACAGTACTATGAAGAGAGGGTCTTTAATAACCAGATTTTAAACTGATAAAAGAGAGACAGATATAGCCTAACTGGAAAGCGGTTTCCATGTGTATTTTTCTTATAAGATTAGACAGGATACGGTCATTTTTAGACGATGGAAATGGGACAATATAGGCTCTGCTCCAGAGAGTAAGCAGAACAATGCATCTTTTGTCATAAAAAATAATTTGATGAAAACTCTTTCCAGCGATATATTTGTGAAAATTACGACGTAGTTCCACGAAAAGTAAATTAAAAAACATTTTTAAGTGAACGACTTAAAAAAAATCCGATTTTTCTTTACGTTAATTATGATACATGTAAACAAACTGCACGTAAAAATATGTGAAGAAAGAGTTCTGTAAAAGACTAATTCAACACTTACTTTGTTGAATATTTTGGGTAATGAAAAGTTTCTCACGTCCTATTGGTCCAGATGTCCTTTGCAAATCGTTCACTGCTTCCGGTGTTCCGTAGAACGTGTGATAGAATTGCTGATAAGAGTTTAAGACTTCACTTCTGTTCCCTTCATTCAATTGTCCAGATCCACCCTCTGGTGGCCAGTCAGTGTATTCCTAGAAAATTTGATAACGTACAGTAATGAGCATGTAATACGTAATAACCAAGATATGTCCTCTCCAGAAAATAAACGAATTAAAACATTTTAAATATATCTAAAGTATTGTCTCTGATTTTATCAGTAAAAGTTGTCTGAATACATCTTGTTCTTGTAAAAATAATCACTGCGATATAAGTTCTCGGGTATATATATGTTAAACTTGAATTTCCTTTGTCCTATAACAGAGCTATAAAAAAAAACACATATACCCTTGACATGGTTCAATCGTACAGCACGTGTACATTATTGTATTTATGTGTAAGGTTATCTGGAAAGCTTAAAAAAATCGCTTCATAGCACCATGGAGAGTTTTTGAGAAGTTAAAGCATCAAAGAAACCGACAAAAGGACTCATTGTTTTTATCACTTTAAAACATTCATTGTATTGGAATATGTTGCTTCTATCTCTCTGGCACTTACTGTCTTCCAGCTGAGTGTCATACTTCGAAATGTATTATGAGTATATTTTCTAGTGAAATTTAGTTGGTAGATGTCAAGATAAACAATATTATATTGATTAATTTATCTAGAAAGGCTCGCCGGTACGACATTGGTAAGTCTACCGACTTAAAAAAACAAACAAACAAACTCAGAACCGTTCTCTGAGCCACTATGCCGCGACTAAAAATATCTACTACAAATAAGTTGGACAATGCATTTATTGTAGATTGATATTAATATAAAATTACAGTATGCTTAGAAAAAATACGGTGAAGAATTTAACTAAGGATAAAAAGGTTTTAGAAAAGATAATGTTACGAATCTAAAAGTCATAGTTAAAAAAAGAAAATAGTTTTCTAATTTACACACTTTTCACGAATAATTATTATCGTTAACGTAATAATTCAGTTATGTTAAACGCGTAAAAGAGCAAAGTATTCCGGCTGTTTATTTATATGACTGTAGTAAGAATCCTAGACCTAGCTTTGTGGAGTGTAAAGGCTTCCAACCTATTCTTCTCGTGTTGCTTTTTTTACGGACGTTGGTTGCCAAGTTCAACATGCTTAAAAGAAATAATATACATTATCAGAGAACTTTCCTATACCGTATTTCTTTTCTCGTTCTTCTCCAATTCTTTTCCGTTTTGTAATCTACCTTTTGGTGTTATCATCGTCTAGACAACTTCTAAAAAAAGTGTTTACATGTTGACATTTCGGTGCATGCCGATTTCACAACACATCCGCTAAACTGATGTTGATTAGCATAACGTTCCACACAGATATTTTATCCTTTTCTTATCTATACAACCTTGGGTGACATATATGTATTTGTAAAACTTATTGATGTCATCAACTCGGAACCGCACCACAGGTATAATCATGACATACATCAGTTGATCTTTATTTATTAGATTTTTTTAAAGCGCACAGGTATACAATGGGCTAGCTGCGTTGTGCCCAGTTCGGGTATCGAAACCAGATTTTTAGCGTAATATGTTGCTGCCAAGCCACTGTTAGTTTTTAGGAGCACAGGCACACGATGGGTTATCTGCGCTGTACATATCGCGAGTACCTAACCCCGATTTTTAACGCTATAAGCTATCAAAGCTGACCGCCAAGCCACTTGGTGTCGGCATGCATTCAAGGACGACATCTCTAACATGAACCGAACCTGTATTTAAAACAACTAAAGTACCAGAGATACTTATGTAAAAACAAAATAACGACCAATCTTGCTTATTTCAAACAAATCAAACTTTCAGTAAACCTACTTTTCAAGCTTCTCTAAGTGGGTTATCATATCTGTACTAACCAAGGGGACCACCAACCGAGTTTGTATTTCCCTCAGTCAGACGACTGGTAGATGTTTCTTCGATTCGTCTGATGACTTGAAGTTTTACTTTAATATAATTTTTAGGGTTTCCCCTTAACATTCGATGTCTTCGTGTCCAAATTTAATATTTAAAAAAGTCTGTATTGTTCGACCTCTGAGGTAAAAACAGATTTTTAGGCGCTAAGAATGGATATGCTCTTCATAATTATATTTTATTATCGGGTTTCCATTACAATTAAAATCCCAATTGTAAAATTTTGTTTCACATTTCCTTTAGGATTTTTGTTTTGTGGGGATGCGTTCTCACTAAAAAAGACGAAGATTTAAAGTTTAAGAGTATAGGACTTTAAAACAAACATCTAGGTGTAGTGTAGCTGGAGCTGGATGTTGTTGTTTTTTGGCATGTGCTTTAAAACAAGAGTAATCTGAGCTAAACCTAAATTAAGTATCACAAATCAGCCTTACTTCAACACGTAGACATATTTCTGGTCTTTCTTTGGTATTCACGGTTTCTGAGCATATGACACTTGAGAAAAAAGTAGCCTCTGTAGTAATCCAATTTGTTTAATGTATACTGTTTTGCAAATCTTGTACAGTGATAACTCTAATGTCAGTTAGCGATATCCTTTAAAATTTGGTACAAAAGTTATCTCCTCCACAGAAAACAAACCTATTGTTTTCAGTGATTTTTCGGCCACATGAAAGTGTCACGATAGAAAAAAGTGTCCATACGTACAACTGGCTAAAGTCATAAAAGTTTGTTTGAATATAGTTCTAATTCTGACCACTAGGTTTGTTTGTTTGTAGTTAAGCACAAAGCTACACAACGTCCAATCTGTGCTGTGTCAACTACGGGTATAGAAACACGGTTTTTAGCGTTACAAGTCCAGTCCACAAACTTGCCGCTGTGCCACTGGGAGACATCGCTCGGCTAGAGTAAGGAAGAAAATATATACAAGTGTTAATCTTTTATTTCATATTTATTTTTGTTTGTGCAAAAATCTCGATACAGTTGCAAAGTTTATAAAAGTCTGTTTGAAGAAAAGTTAAAGGGTATCACACGCAGAGTAACAATTAAGTTTGTGAGATAGCGAATTCTACTTCTTTTAGTTTGTTATGGTTTTTGTTTACCGTTCATTTATTTTTTCTTCTATCGTTTAGTTCATCCATAAATTTTTAGTTATGTTAAAACGCTAACTCACATTCTAGCTACAGAACGTTGAATTTGAGTATATTTGTATTATGAAACTGACACAAGCTTCCCTTAGCGGTGACGTACATTTATTAATGCTTTAAAGATTATGTAAATTAGCTAGTCACATGAGATGTAATATCGTGGTCTAACCAATAAATATAACCATTAAGTGATCTTAAACGAGTTGGCCCGGCATGGCTAGGTGGTTAGGGAGCTCGACTCGGAATCTGCGGGTCGTGGGTTCGAATCCCCGTCACACCAAACATGCTCGCCCTTCAGCCGTGGGGGCGTTATAATATGACGGTCAATCCCAGTATTCGTTGGTAAATGAGTAGCCCAGGAGTTGGCGGTGGGTGGTGATGACTAGCTAGCTGCCTTCGTCTTACACTGCTAAATTAGAGACGGCTAGCGCAGATAGCCCTCGTATAGCAAAAATTCAAAAACAAACAAACAAACTTAAACGAGTTAGTTCACGAGATACAGTTAGAACGAGTTATTTCTGATTGTTGCTCGATTGTTCTTCGTAAGAAGTGGTTTAATATTGTGTATTTTCCTAATTAGGTTTTTGTTTCTGTTTTTTTTTTTAATTCATTTATTTGTTGAAATTAATAACATTGATATTTATTTTGTATAGTTTATTGAAGTTTGTATCAAGTACTCGCCAGGCACGTATTTACTAACTATTTTCTTTGTAAGTGATAAAACTTGTGTTTCAATTGTTTGAAAGTTATATTTTGGATTTCTGTTGTTATTATAGTTTAATAAACTGTTTTTTTTTGTTCAAACCTGGTTGTAGCGGTGTTTTGTTTTAGTCCGTTAAAATTTGACGAGGATTAACTTTTTATTACCATTACCAGCTTCCTGAGATGAAACAAAGCCGTGTCTTATGTGGTTCGATATTGCTCGGGCTTGCACGAACAAGACTAGATAAAACAATGAAAACCGAAAAGGTTAGTCGTATAAAGTTCAACAGCTGGCCAATGACTAATATTTAGTCTTACATGAAATTAACTAAGCCTAACGTATTTCATACACATTATTTAGTTGTAAAGCGCTTTCATTTTTACGAGCAATGTAACAGCATTATTAAAAGGGTATATTTGTTGTACGTTTCACAGATATATTTCATTAAAAAACAAGTACTTTCGTAGAATCTGGAGTTTTTAACAGAACACAATGTTTTGGGACAACAAGGGACCTATTGTTCCATCTCGGCTGTCCCATCCTCTAAACTAAACTAAAAACTATTAAATAAATATATTTAAACAAATCTTAAAGGCAGCCATTATCATTCATATAGTTATCAAGCTTTCTCTTAATCTCACTGAAATTTACTGCCTCCACAACATCTGAAGGCAACCCATTCCAAATGCCAACCACCCTGTTAAAAAAATAAAACTGTCTTAGCTGAAAATGACTCCTACCTTGCCAAAATTTATATTTGAGTCATCTATTCCTACTATTCTCATTAAGTATGAAAAAAAAAGATACACCAACACTATCAGTTCCCTTAACAATCTTAAATACTTCAATCAGATTCCCTTTAACTATTCTTTTTTCAAGAGAAAACAATTTTAGAGATCTTAACCTCTCCTCGTATGACAACCCCTCCATTCCAGGCACCATTCTAATAGCCCTACTCTGAAGCCTTTCCAACAATTCCATGTCTTTTCTAAGTTAAGGAACCCAAGACTGAACACAATACTCCACATGTGGCCTAACCAGTGACCTATACAATGAAATTATAACCTTCTTTAGACTTGTATTCAATATTTCTAGTAGATACAACCTAAATCCTATTTGTCCTACC
>NW_013667583.1:124127-125215 GCF_000517525.1 Limulus polyphemus
GTCCTACCACTAGCAACAGCACGCACACTGCTTGGATGGCTTAAGAAACTGATCAACTACTATTCCAACACCCTTTATTTCACGATACTGTTAAAGTTATTACCATCCAAGTTATACGTATAATTCAAATTATGATAACCCACAAGATTATTTTGTATTTATTATGATTAAAACCCTTCTGCCATTTATTTGCCCAACTCACTAAATAATCTAATTCCTTTTGTAAAGCAGCAACATCATCCTCACAGTCAACAAAGTAATTTATTGACCATTCCTTCATCTGTGTCACTGATGTAAATCAAAATGAGCAAAGGTCCTAAGACTAAGCCCTGAGATACCTCACTTGTGACATTAATCCAGTTTGACTGAACTCCATTTGTAACAACCCTCTACTTTCTTCCATCCAGTCACTCTTCAATCCAAAATTAACTAACTTATCCCCCACACCTATAGAGATGATTTTTTAAAAGCCTTTTATGTGACACCTTCTCAAATGCTTTCTGAAAATCCAGGTACATCAAATCTACACCCTTACCCTCATCTACATAAGCAGCAACCTTTTTAAAGAATGCCCAAAGATTTATAAGAGAAGATTTTCCCTTAGTGAAACCATGTTGACTATCCAAAAAAATTCTAAACTTTGTTAAATGACTTTGCAAAGCATCTTAGATCAGACTTTCCAAAACTTTTCCCACATCTGATATAAGACTAATGGGCCCACAATTACTGGGACAATTTTAATCACCTCCCTTGAAAAGAGGAGTGATATTAGCTAACTTCCAATCATCTGGTACCTGCCCATTATTTAAGGACTTACAAAAATTAAGAGTAGCAAGTGGCTCACATATTCAATCGTTAACCTCCTTCAAAATCTTTGGGGAAATATTATCTGGTCCAGGAGCCTTATTATTCTTTCAACTTCCCAATTATTTCTTTACATGCTTAGAATTAATGTGATCATCTTGTTCGATCTTGTTGCCATCTATCAATTGTTCAAGATGTGGAATATTGCTTAAATCTTCGTTTGTAAAAACTGAAGAAAAAGCAAAATTTAATAATTCAGCCATCTCATCATCATCAGATTTGAG
>NW_013667583.1:125432-135155 GCF_000517525.1 Limulus polyphemus
AGCCTTCCTCTATCATCCCTCAAGAGTCCTATTCCCCTCCTAACATTTGTTTACCCTTAATGTATTTAAAGAAATAGTTACTGTTAATTTTTACATTTTCAGCGAACCTTTTCTCATACATCCTTTTCGATGTCCTAATTTCCAGTTTCTCTAATGTTATTGATATTCTATAATCTTCTAAATCTCTTGTCATACCAGCCAATTTATATTTCTTAAATTTGTGGTTCTTTTCTTTAAATTTTCTCTTATACCCTTTGTGAGCCAACCTGGTTTTTTTACTTACAGCCACTCTTTTATTTCTATAAGGAATATGTTTATCTTGAATATTTAAAAAAATATCTTTAAAAATTGTCCACGTTTGATCAGAGTCTCCAAATATCTAAGCTGCCCAATTCTCGACAGAAAATTCTTGTCGCATCCCTTTAAAATTTGTAATTAAAATATCATTATTCCTTATCTCCATATGCAGCAAAACATCGAACCCAATAGAGCAATGATCATTTGCACCCAGATGTTCCCCAATTTCCACCCTCTTGATCATTTCTATATTTGAAGTTGACAGTAAATCTAAAATATCATTGTTTCTAGTAGGTTCCTTGATTAATTGGTGAAAAAAACATCTTGAACAGTTTCCAAAACCCTTTCTTCCTCATGGTTTGACTCTAGCATTTCCCAATCTATATGTCTGAAATTAAAATCACCCGTAATTATTATTTCATTAACAGCTGGAATCTTAATCTGATTGTAAAGTTTCTCATTAATTTCATCAGTATCATCTGGTGGTCTGTAACAACTTCCGATTAAAAGCCTTTTCCATATATATTCGCTAATAGCAACCCAAATGGATTTTACCTTTAATATCCTCAACTTCAACAGGATATAACTCACATTTTACATATAAAGCCACTCTTCTTCTTCTCTTTAGTACTCTATACCTATTAAATAACCTATAATCCTGTATTTCAAATAAATTTATTTCCTCAAAATCTTCCTCAAATTTCAGTTATTTCTATTATATCAAAATCTCCCATTTCTACCAGTGTTCTAAAGTCATCTATTTTATTTCTTATACTTCCAGCATTACAATAGTAACAATTAAACCTACCCTTATTACAAATTCTATACTCATTTCCTATGCTAAACTTTTCTGCACTTCTTATTCTTTTTACATTTAGTTTATCTTGGCCCTCATCATTATCTTGTCCTAGTTTGAAACTTCTCTTACAACTGGATTAATAGCCCTTGAAAACAAGCCAGCCCATATCCTAATTGAATTAACGTAATCCATTCCAAAAAGCTCCCTTCTTCCATTGAACTGATCCCATATATCCAACAAACCTGGTTAATATCCTTAAATATTAACCCAAGTCTAGCATTTAGCATAAGCAACCTACTTATAACTTCATCCCCACAATTAATTCAGGGCAGTATCCCTGACAAAATTAAGTTATGGCCTTTTTCTTTAAATGCTTTTATTAACTCATTGTACTTATTAATTAGCTCCTCTGACCTACCTTTCTCTACATCATTAGTCCGTACGTACACAACAAAAACTACATCTCTGCTAGCCTCCTTTATTATATCTCCTGCTCTGTCAGTTATATCCCCCACATGTGCCCCTTGGTAGAGTTATTGTAGTATTTAAGAAATATACTTTATGAAGAAAGAGAGAAGGAACAGAACTCTTGTCTGTACTAACCCCATATAAAATTGTGCTTTCGTTACTATTCTTTAACTAAATCTTTTCAAGCTTTGCTATCATTTCTCAGAAACATCTCAAAGTTGAGATCATCTTTGTATTTATAAAACTGGTATCATTACTGACTATAGCAACTGATAACTTCATATATGTTATACACGAGCTTATAAACGGATGAGGCATGCATCACGATAGTTGTTAAGAACTGAGATAGTGGGATTTGACTGTTACTCTTAAAACACATTTATGGTCGCAAAGAGTGGGACGTGATTTTTTTTTTTTTGAAGTAACAGTCCGACAAGTTAACCACTGAGACTTTCTTAGTCCGTCAAGATTCTTACAAGATAAATTATTATTTGCAAGGATTATAAGTTTAAAAGACATGAATGTGTAATGAAGATATGAATAGTTAGAGAAGGTCCCAGTATGGCCAGGTGGTTAGGACGCTCGGCTTGCAATCTCAGGGTCGCGGGTTCGTCCCACCAAGCATGCTGACCCTTTAAGCCGTGAGGGCGTTATAATGTTACGGTCAGTTCCACTATTAGTTGGTAAAAGAGTAGCCCAAGAGTTGGCAGTTGCCTTCCGTCTAGTCTTTCATTGCTAAATTAGGGACGGCTAGCGCAGATAGGTTTGCGCGGAATTCAAAACAAACAAACAATAATTAGAGAAGAAAGATATTTTATACCAACTAGTAAAACGAAAACTAGGTCGAAACAAGTCACCATACACGTTAATGGTTACCGTAAAAACAACATTCCAAAATAAACGGTAATTACTATTAGAAAACCAGAAAGCAGGAACGACGAAGACAGTCCAAAAATGAATTTATGAATACCAAATTATTCTAGTAAGTGGAGAATATATATTTACCTCATAAGATAATGTTTGAATGTTTTGAGCTTAGGCCCAAACCTATTATTGATGGCGTTCATTAACTTATACTAGGTATTGCATCATATGCATGATGTAGTCTTGCCAGATCAGAAACACGTGTTCAAAATGGTGAATGTATGCATTCATCCAGCTCTTGGAATACTTAGTGGTTGCACATGTTTTGGGGAAAATATGTTTATATATTATTCAGAAATTACGTTACATGAAGGCTCAAGTATAAGTTGTCTATGCATGTAAGACTTTAAAGTCTAAGAAAGCCACAAATTCCTTTCCTTCATCTGCTGCTGTTGAACACTCACGAAGTTCTTCCGGGTGTGTACGACGCCCCCTAGGGCATGCCAAATGTAAGAATCGACTGTTATAAAAAAAAAAAAAACAAGTACAAAGCTTTTGATTTGGAGCTTTTAACATATGGTAAGAAGGTATCATTTTGTTATTTAAATAATAAGTAGATATGTCAAATATACCTAAACAAATCGGTTCCATTATAAATTGCAAAAAAAAAAAACTTTTCAAAAGACATTTTATGAGCATGAGGTAGTTTTAATTAATCCGGGTGGGTCATCGAACTTATGAAGGGTGGACATTAAGCAAGAGACTCCGCAACAGTTACTCAGATAATCATACTAATGAACACAATGCATTAGAAGTAATTTGATATCTATTATACACTTCACCCATTTAAAAATGTTTCGTTGTTCAAGTCGCAGACCTACTGAATAACTGTTCATCTTAAGAACTATACCAAATGAAGTCGCAGGCAAGCGTTCAAAATTATACATTCATATACTTTTTATGCTACAATTAGTTGGTTATCAGCAGCACCAGTATTCTTTTATTGTCTAATGTTTGGTTTTGACTTTGTTTTAACATCATAATAGAAGGCTTTGTGCGAGTAACGTCAAACGTTACTCAGATAATGAAAGTTAACTTCACATAATTATGTTTGACTACAGTTCTCGTTCACATCTATCAAAGTCACTTTAGTAAACTTTTGTTGAACTTTTAAATTAACGCATAGTGGGATACTGTTTAAAGTGATGTGCTATGCGATAACTTAAAAACTCATTTTTTTTAAAATTCTGTTTGCTAGTTTTTATTCAATTTATGTACTTTTTCTGTCGAATATTAGCGATATTTCTTGCAGCTCTTTTGATTTATAGTTATGTTTAATATATAATTATATGAATATTACTGAAAATATTTCTTATGAAGTGCAGCAAAGTATACAGATACATTTATATATATATATATTGCAAAAGGATAACAAAAGGGTATACCTTATGAATAACTTTTTATTTGTGGTAGAATTATGATATGAAAGCTCTGTGACTAGAAAACTTAGCTGATAAATCTAAGTTTCTTTCTGAACATTTTATTCCAAACACATTATATTATCTGACATACTGGTTATGGTTACACATTAAGGAAGTTTCTACAGCTGGTAAAAGCACCTCTCACCTCCCTCCAATTATGGAGTTCTGTTGTAGCACGTTTGTCAGTGCGCAATTCAGGCGACACGATAACGTCCCTAATTTTGAGCTTGGACGACACGGAGGCAACAGGTTGTTAGCAATCAAATGCTATATAAGTCGAGTCGAGTGCCGTAACCACCTGGCCATGCCAGGTTGTAGCAATCCAATGCTATATAAGTCGAGTCGAGTGCCGTAACCACCTGGCCATGCCATGTTGTCAGCAATCCAATGCTATATAAGTCGAGTCGAGTGCCGTAACCACCTGGCCATGCCATGTTGTCAGCAATCCAATGCTATATAAGTCGAGTCGAGTGCCGTAACCACCTGGCCATGCCGGGCCTGACATACAATACATCCTTATACTATATTAATTAAGAAGATTAAAATATTTCAAAAATAAACGAAATTCATTGAAATTTATGAAATATCTTTTCCTTTTATCTTTCTTCACTTTGATTAAAATCGTATTTTTTCTTGTTATCATAGGAAAGTAATATATTTCTATAATATTTTATAATTTAATTTAAAATATACCCCTTACTTTATTCTCCTCTTTGTAATTCTTAGCAATAGTTTTTACGGTTTCTCAATTCCAAGTAGTTTTACGAAACTACTACTACTTCTGCTATCTTACCTCAATCTATTTAAAGTGTCGCCAAAAATTATGAAATATGTTTCGAAAAATCATCTTTTATGTTTTACATTACATGCCCCAAAGTGAAAACACGGTTCTGTTAGAATTTCAAATTTTCGCAAAATACGTTTATTAAAATGTTTGCTGGCATACAGAATACGTTTATTAAAATGTTTGCTGGCATACAGAATACGTTTATTAAAATGTTTGCTGGCATACAGAATACGTTTATTAAAATGTTTGCTGGCATACAGAATACGTTTATTAAAATGTTTGCTGGCATACAGAATACGTTTATTAAAATGTTTGCTGGCATACAGAATACGTTTATTAAAATGTTTGCTGGCATACAAAATACGGTTATTAAAATGTTTGCTGGCATACAAAATACGTTTATTAAAATGTTTGCTGGCATACAGAATACGTTTATTAAAATGTTTGCTGGCATACAAAATACGTTTATTAAAATGTTTGCTGGCATACAAAATACGTTTATTAAAATGTTTGCTGGCATACAAAATACGTTTATTAAAATGTTTGCTGGCATACAGTGGGCTTTTTGTTTCGGGAAACCTAACACTGAATGTATGTAAAGTTATCTATTTCACCAACATAGAATTCGCCATAATTTACATATACTGAAAAATATATGTTACATTTCTGGCCCCCCAGTAGCACAGCGGTATGTCTGCGGACTTACAACGCTAGAATCCGGGCAGAGCACAGATAGCCCATTGTGTAGCTTTGCGCTTAACTTCAAACAAACAAATTACATTTCTAGAATTACAATTAAATATATTATTAACGAAAAACAAAATATCTTTATTATAATTTTCTTTATTGTTTTCTGGCTTTCATGTAACATAAATAACAGTTATTTCTTTCACGGCTAAAAATATCTTCCTTGGAAAAATCTTTTTTTTTATGTTTATTCAATAATCTATACTAATTTTCAGCTAGTCATGAGAAAATAATTTTGTTATTTTTCAGTTTTTTATTCACTATTTGTTTTATTTATGTATTGACAAATGAAATATCAATACGTATATTTGTACAATGAGTCACAACAAAAGGTATAATATTATCTTTAGGTTTATTAATCTCTTTGTCTAGATGTTTTTTACTAAAAAAATAAAAGCCGCCCGGCATGGCCAGGTGGTTAGGGCGCTCGACTCGCAATCTGCGGGGCGCGGGTTCGAATCTCCGTAACACCAAACATGCTCGCCCCTTTCAACCGTGGGGAATTATAATGGGACGGTCAATCCCACTATTCGTTGGTAAAAGAGTAGCCCAAGAGTTGGCGGTGGGTGGTGATGACTAGCTGCCTTCCCTCTAGTCTTACACTGCTAAATTAGGAACGGCTAGCGCAGATAGCCCTCGTGTAGCTTTGCGCGAAATTAAAAAAAACAAAACAAAACAGCACTTGAAAAGGGTTGAGAACTGGACACCAAAACTAAAAGGAATAGCTAATATGCCATTGTAATTATATTAGAAATCACACTAATTTAAAATGGATATATTTAAAGGTCACATGGCATAGCTTAAGATCACATAACATACTCCTTGAAAAACTAACAAACAATAACAGTTGCACTACAAAACTTGACGCATAAGTTGTGTTTTATACAACTTCAAAGCTACGCCATCTTGGAGATAAATAAGTGTTTCTAGATATGGGAATAAATTAATCATAATTTGTGGGACTAAAAATACATATGTATTAGAATTACAGAAATTATCATATAATAAAAATGTTTTTAAGAATTACCAGAGAATAGTGTTCTTTGTTATAAGCAAATAAACGCCTTTCCGCGTTTTTCTTTTAATAAAAAAAAATCATGACTCATGTACGTATTTTTTTATTCATTTTCACTTCAAAGAAACTTCCTGGTTTGCTGATGCGGTTTACCCAATTCATTGTCATTTACAACTCCCACATTTATTTTTTTAATTACAAACACGTTCTGGTTTTGCATTAGCTAAGGTTCTTAGGTGATTAAAGCTTGATGTAAAATGTTTTAATGGTTTACTCAAATTATCTGCTTCTTTAATAATATAAAATTGACTGATTCAAAAGCTATGTCGTTTGAATGTTTAGATTGGTTTGTCCTTGATTTCGCACAAAACCACCAAACATGTTCGCCCTTTCAACCGCGATGGCGTTATAACGTGACGGTCAATCCCACTATTCGTTGGTAAAAGAGTAGCCCAAGAGTTGGCGGTGGGTGGTGATGACTAGCCGCCTTCCCTCTAGTCTTACGCTGCTAAATTAGGGACGGCTAGCGCAGATAGCCCTCGTGAAGCTTTGCGCAAAATTCAAAAAACAAACAAACAAACCTATATTTCTCAATATTACAAATACATTGAGATCAACTTTTGATTTTAATTTTGTGAATATGACTAAGCTTGTGAGATGTTTTTTAAAATATGGTAATAGAACTTTTGAATATTTGAAGTAGAGGGGGACCCGATTTTGATATTTATTGTTATATATTTGATTGTTTTTGTTATTCGGGCAAAGTTATAAAAAACTATCTGCGCTAACCTTCCATACTTTCGAACCAACAGACCAGAAGAAAGGCAGCACGTGAACAGCACTCACTACTAGCTTTTGATATACTCTATTGGAATATAACGCACCAATGGTAAATTTTGTTTCAACGGGATGCGAACCATGGACTTTTGAATTTACAGCCCAGCACAATAATCTTTACAATAATGTACTGTGAAATTAACAATAACCACTGTCATTTCCATTGGTACACAAACAGAGGCAAATCGGCCAATAAAAAAAAATTGGCAGGCTCATAATTTACACGTACTTTAATAAAACTAAGCTACTACAAAACATTTTATAAAATGAGCAGTTAGTACTTAGAGGAAGGGCCATAATTTTCAACCACAGAATCAATACAAACTTGTATTTGTATTGAAGATGACCCTAGGGAACAACATTGTTCATGTGTAATTTTATTATTAGTGTAGTTGTAGTTTCATTACCATGTTAACTTGACCTAAAACTTTGGATGACTCAAGTACATTAGTTTAATCGCAAGCTATCCATCAGGGCCGTTTCGTGTTCTTGTTATAGAGAAAGTAAATATTCCCATAATACACTGACTTTCTTACTGGAAATAAAAAACAAACCAGCCTTGACACCAGCTATCTGACAAAACGTCTTTAGTTTCTGTTTATTTATTTATTTTTTGCTTCCTTTCGAATGTTTCAGAACAATTACAGGACACATACGAACTGTGAGATGATACACAATTTACAATAATAAGATACGCGTCAGGTGTATACATATTATTTTGTCTGCTTAACTTTGTATTTAAGTATTTAATTTGTACACGATTAGACGTGAATAACGATGATTCGTACTTTCTTCATCTTGAGCAACACAAAGTAGCAACGAACAATGTCCTTTACCTGAGTCATTTGTAATCAGTAGACCAATAATACTGTATCTGGAATATTTTTGGTATATCCAGTATTCTAATAGTATGATAATTATATCTCGGATTGAATTTGTAACAATGGCCTAGAGGTTACCATGTATGGTCCAGAGGTTACTATGTCGGAATTCGGAATGTAGGGTCCAGAGGTTACCATGTATGGTCCAGAGGTTACTATGTCGGAATTCGGAATGTAGGGTCCAGAGGTTACCATGCATTTTCAACCTATATGCACACGTGGATTAGCCGTTACGTCTGAGACCCCCTAGGTTTCAGGTGCAGAAGTCCCTAATTTTGCACTACTGAACAGAAAAATAAAACCAGCCAGCAGCACCTGCCGCCATATAGGCTTTATTTGGTTCTTTTGGAACATCCACAGCTGAAAGTTCGAAGCATATTCAGCAGCATTGTATCTCGAACCATGGACCCTACATGGTAACCTCTGGACCTTATATTTCACATCCCAACATGGTAACCTCTGGACCCTACATTCCGAATTCCGACATAGTAGCCTCTGGACCATACATGGTAACCTCTGGACCCTACATTCCGAATTCCGACATAGTAGCCTCTGGACCATACATGGTAACCTCTGGACCCTACATTCCAAAGCCCGACCAGTTCCAACAGTGGAATTACTAATTCAAGACAATATATTTTTTTTTCCATCACAAGTGCTACTTCTCATTTCATTATATTTTTAAAGCAACATATAGTTTGTTTCTTTTTCGCAAGTATATTTACTTTTATTATCCATAAGTATGAACCACTTATAATATTAAATTTCTGTAGTCTATCATACGTTCTATGTTTTTGAAGCTACAATAACACACCTGTCAAACCGTAATTCTACGCTGTCACACTCTGAAGTGACTTTTAAAGGTTCCGAAATATCAACACAAATGTGGGAAACACGACTGAGAAATAATGAGGAAAAAAAAATTGCCAATGATCAACAAGTGACG
Source organism: Limulus polyphemus (assembly GCF_000517525.1). Taxonomy (NCBI): domain Eukaryota; kingdom Metazoa; phylum Arthropoda; class Merostomata; order Xiphosura; family Limulidae; genus Limulus; species Limulus polyphemus. The sequence goes on from NW_013667583.1 coordinate 134,555, forward strand.
GAATGATTGTGATCTATAAATGATTTTAAATAATGGTATTGGCTAGCGGATCTTACTTTTGACAGAGCCTGGGGTAACAGACCCCTAGCTGTTAATGTCTTTTAGTCGTGTTTACTGAAACTGTCAGAGTTGAACATCCCCTCATCACCTACACCTGCAACGTTCTCTGACTTTTGTTATCTTTGGAACACTGCCAGAAGCCGTTGGACTAACTTTTCAGTGTAGAGAGGGTTACATTATTTAATACTAACACATGGCCTTAATTTGGTAAAATTGATTGCACATATTTCGAAGACGCAAAAGCTTTAGCAATAGCCTCTTCTGTTTTCTAAATTGGTGACGGTAGAATATAAAATTTTAAGGGCCTTTTATTTTTTATTAAACTAGTGATAGTACAAGTAGCAGATTTTTCAAATAATAAAAGTTGAAATTGAAACAGAGACAGAGCTTTTTTATTTCTGGACTCAATAAAAATTTAAGTATCGATATAAATTTCAATTATAATAATTAATATCAACTTTCGTTTAGAGCAAATTATGTACCTAGAGATGCCCGGCATGGCCAGGTGGTTAGGGCGCTCGACTCGCAATCTGCGGGTCGC
>NW_013667583.1:135948-144314 GCF_000517525.1 Limulus polyphemus
TTCTTTTAGTCATTCCGGCATCTTTTATGTTTTTCAATTGTATTATCCGCTGTATTTTATGTTTGGTACGTCACGTTATCGAGGTGTTACGCCTCCAGTCGTTAGTTAATTTTTCCGTAAATTCTTTCCAACTAAACTTTAGCGACACAAGTCCTTTCTTAAATAAAACTGGTTTATTCTTTCTGAATGTAACTTTACGATACACTTAATTTCAACATTCACGCTAAAACAAACGCTATAACAATGAACGTAGCTTCAACAATACTCTCTGATTGCAGATCAATTACTCACTACCTACACATTGTATCGTCACGTTGTGACCATCTTATATATACAGTCCAGTCGTTAGTTAATTTTTCCGTAAATTCTTTCCAACTAAACTTTAGCGACACAAGTCCTTTCTTAAATAAAACTGGTTTATTCTTTCTGAATGTAACTTTACGATACACTTAATTTCAACATTCACGCTAAAACAAACGCTATAACAATGAACGTAGCTTCAACAATACTCTCTGATTGCAGATCAATTACTCACTACCTACACATTGTATCGTCACGTTGTGACCATCTTATATATACCAGACTATCCCCAATCTAGTAAATGCTAGGGCATTCACGAAGGAACAGGATATTTCTAGAAAACGTGGCGTGACTCTAGTCACGTGACCTCGCTGACGCAACAGAGGTTTTTGATTACCATCCTCATTGCATAAAACGTATTCGATTGGTGTTCGATCAGTTTGGTTTGTTTTGAATTCGCGAAAAGCTACATGAAGGCTATCTGCGCTATATGTCCCTAATTTAGACGAGATAGACTAGAAAGAAGGCAGCTATAATTTATCATAATCACGCATCGCCATCTTAGAAAAGGTGTTGCCACCCTAATAATTATCCTAAATATTCTTATTCAAAGTGAGAGTATTATATAATATATAAAATAATATTTAATACTTGTGGACGAATATTTCTATGCTTCTATTACATATAGTCGTATCAGCGTATATCCCCGATAGGTCTACACGATACGTTTGCGGAGTTAAAATGTTAAAACTTGAGGTTAGATTTCTCGCGATGGACAGAGCGCAGATAACCACTATGTAGCTAGCTTTTCGCTAAATCAACAAAAAAATATCAGCGTGACAGATACGTTTAAAATTCGCTAAATCTATCGTATATCAGCAATCACGTATGCAGTGCTTTGCAAAAGTATTCACCCCCCCTGCAAAGTTCCCCATTTTGTTGCCACCTGAGCTTGTAATCATGAAGCTTTCAAATGAGATTTTATATCTAGAAGCTACACAATTTACACCAAACTCAGAAAGCTAAAAAACGCTGATATTATGTAAGTACGTTAGATTTTCAAATAAAATTAGAATATTCTCAATTGCATAAATATTCAACCCCTTTGTTACGGCAACCCTAAATCAGTTCAGGTGCAAAATATTAGTTTGAAAGGTCACTCTCTGTGTATGATCAAAGTGAGTTAACTTGACTTCAGAGTAAATGCATATGTTCAAGCCACAACTTATATAGTGATACGACATACCAACCATGAAGACCAAAGAGCTTTCCAAACAAGTCAGGGATAAAAAGGTAGAGAAGCACAGATCAGGAGAAGGTTACAGGAAATTTTCAAAGTCACTGGTTATCCCTTTGAGTACAGTGAAGTCCATCATTAAGAATTGCATGTGCTTTATACCACCCAGTCACTACCCAGATCAGGCTGCCCTTCCAAACTAAGTAGCCAGGAAAGCAGAAAACTGGTTAGTGAAGCCAACAGTGGCTTTGAAAGACTTGCATGTCTGAGATTGGAGTCAGTGTTCATATGTCGATAATACTCCGGTCCCCAAACAAAGTTAGCTTGAATGAGCGAATGGCAAGAAAGAAGCCATTAGTGAGAAATAATCATCTTAAATCTCGTATGGAGTTTGCGACAAAGCATGTAGATGATACTGTAGACATGTGGCAGAAGGTTTTGTGTTCATACGAGACACAAATTGAGTTTCTTGGTCTAAATTCAAAGCGTTTCGTCTGGTACAAGCTCAACACCAAGTCAACACAATCCCAACAGTCAAGCATGGTGGCGGCAGCATCATGTTATGGGATGCTTATAATCAGCAGGGATTGGGAAGCTAGTCAGGATTGAGGGGAAGATGGATGGTGCAAAGTACAGCTGAGTCCTATAGGAAAACTTGTTTGAGTCAGCCAAGAATCTAAAATTGGGTCTAAAATTCATATTTTAGCAGGACAATGACCCAAAGCACAAGGCCAAAGCCAAACTGGAGCGGTTTTAAAAGAAGAAAATGAATGTCTTGGAATGGCCCAGTCAAAGAGTGCAGCCCTTCAACGATCTCCAACGAAATTCTTAGAATTGGAGCAAGTTTACCAGGAAGAATGGGCAAAAATTACACCATCCCAATGTACAAAGCTGGTAGAGACCTACCAAAAAGGAGTCACAGCAGTAATTGCTGCCAAAGATACTTCCACCAAGTACTGACTTATGGGGCTGAATACTTATGCAATCACGAGATTTCACTTTATTTATTTTTTTTGCAAGCTTTGTTGACATTCAACCCCCCTTCACACATAATAATGTTAAGTTTGATCATTACAGTTTTGAATAAAATCAAGTTCATTAAAATATTGTTTACATTATTTCCATTTCATCAAAATGTGACATTATTGGCAGAGGGGGATTACTTTTGCAAGGCACTGTATATATTTTCGTTTACACAATAGTGTTGTAACGCTGTTTTTATCTTTTGCGGGTGCTTTTGAAGTCCAGTCCACGTAATAATAATGAATTAGTTTATTTCTTCAATAACATTTGCTACAGCCACTTTCATCTGTAACAAACAAAAACTTTTAAAATCCAAAATACTGTATGACTAATACATTAATAACATTTAACGGAACTTTCCTTGATTGATAAATAAGAAATGGTGACTAACTTACCGATTAGTTTACGGAAGCAATAACTGTTACTGAGTAATTTTACTCACTTAATTTTCTCTGGATTTAAAGCTAATCGATCATTAACTACTTATATTCATACCGAGTACTCACTCCAACAAAGCACGGGGCCCCGGCATGGCCAGGTGGTTAGGGCGCTCGACTCGCAATCTGCGGGTTCGAATCTCCATCACACCAAACATGCTCGCCCTTTCAGCCGTGGGGGTGTTATAATGTGACGGTCAATCCCACTATTCGTTGGTAAAAGAGTAGCCCAAGAGTTGGCGGTGGGTGGTGATGACTAGCTGCCTTCCCTCTAGTCTTACACTGCTAAATTAGGGACGGCTAGCGCAGATAGCCCTCGTGTAGCTTTGCGCGAAATTCATAACAAACAAACAATGTACCTAGAGCGAAACGAAAAATCAACCTAACAATAACTAAATAAGACTGTTTTCCCCAATTTTTATATTAGAATGCATTGTTTCATCAGTTGGGTACCCTATCTTTTAACGATATTTTCGGCCGTAATCCCAATAGTATCTCACGATGTTCGATCAGTTTAGGATACTTAGATTAGTTTTAAATACACACATATGAAGCTAACAATACAAATCAATCTCTATAATAAACGTATAGCAACAGAAATAATTAAAAAGTAATAACATTCGATTTATTAAACAGTCAAACCAATGCGGTTATTTCAGTTCACCAAAACTGTTTTTTTTTCCATTTAGAAACATCTCGGTTGTTAAAAATTCTTTATAAAAGGACATTTTAAAGTTGTTGTAAACTTATTAATCTCGTTCACATAAAGAAACATTTTGGGATTATATTGTTATGTTTGTAAACAGTTTCTCAGCGATAAGTCTGAAAATTTCTAACGCTAAAAAAAAGGGTTTCGAGACCCGTGGTGAGCACAGTATAGATAGTCCATTATGTACCCTTGTGTTTAACAACAAAGAATCAGGTTGTAAACATGTCCTCTGGTAGAACAGCGGTAAGTCTACGGATTTTCAATGCTAAAATTCAGGGTTCGATTCCACGTGATGGACATAGCAGATTGTATAATGTGGCTTTGCTATAAAACAAACAAACAAAAAAACATGCAACATCTTGTAATGGAAAACACGTTAGGACACGCTGAAGAATGGAATGTTTTACAATAACCAGCTAAGGACTACACACAGTTTGGACTCGCCACATTAGCTCCTGCTGACATAACTAGAGCTTCAGTAGAAAATGTCACCCAGTGAACGTTTATATTTATATAGATGGCTAAACAAGCTTGGCATAAGTTTGGCTTATAGCCACATTTACATGTTATCATTAAAAGAAAAAAGCGTTTGAGAATATCTAGCTAAGTGTAATATTCACATCTCATCCTCCTACTGAAAGATGTACGTATGTATCTATATATTTACTAGTACATGTGAAATTTGGGCGTCTGATAGACGTTGTTTCCCTACTTCTGTCGATATCTATCTTTCTTGGGTAATTTTTATCATTCCCCCATTATAGTGTGTATCTTAGTTCTCATAGAGAAGACGTAAAGGGAGAACCATAAAAAATGTAAAACAAGAAACACCAAAACCAGATCTCATATCGAAAACATAAAGGGAAAGTAACTAAAACCATAGAAAAAATCAGACAAAATCAGAATTAATACAGACGACGTAAAAGGGAAGAACCACCAAAACCACAGTTCATATAAAAGACATAAAAGGGAAGAACCACTAAATTAATTCTGGTTGTGGTTCTTCCCTTTTACGTCTTTTATATGTACTCTGTTTTTAGAAGATGGTCAAGGGAAGAACCACTAAAACCAGCGTACACATAGAAGACTTAAAAGAAGAACTACAACCAGAAATAATTTAGAAGATAGTCAAGGGAAGAACCACTAAAACCAGCGTACACATAGAAGACTTAAAAGAAGAACCACAACCAGAATTAATTTAGAAGATAGTCAAGGGAAGAACCACTAAAACCAGCGTACACATAGAAGACTTAAAAGAAGAACCACAATCAGAATTAAATTAGAAGATGATAAACGGAGAACCACTAAAACCAGAGTTGTTACGCCTCACATGCGAAAAACTTTTAAAATGTTACGCACGTTCGTTTGTACAATATAGACAACGCTATTCTTCACTTTCAAACTGTACTGCAAATCACTCATTCATTTTGCTATTACGTGGCACTGATTCACTGACAGTCACACTTGTCACATACCACAACATAAGTGTTACATTTTAGTTCCAGTAATTCCTTTTCTTGTCAAAATTTTAACTTAAATAACTCTATGAAGTTCATTTTTTTTACCAGCAAAGTTGTTTCATTTGTAAGAGTTACTTGTAATAAATATTCTGCCATATCCTGTCGGAGTAATCACTATTTCTGTTTGTGTCGTGTTACCAAAAGACAACACGTACGATATTGCGAATGATGACTGAAAGTTAAACAAAGCACAGGGTGTCCCAGAAGTCTGGTGCCATATGGAAAATAGACATTATATTCTTAAAGTTAAACAAACACATTTCTAATTTCAGAAAAGAAAATACCCTGGTGGCACAGTATACCAAGAATTTATATGTGTATGGCTGATAATGACATGGACTTTGAGTAATAAATAAATTAAGAAAAGATTGCGTATTTTTCCTATGTGTCCAGATTTATGGGACAGCCTCTACATCAAAGTCAGTAACCGCCTATAGCAACAACTACGAAAAACTATTAAATATCATGAGCATGGCCAAGTGATTAGCGTATTGGAATCGCGATCTGAAGTCCTTGGGGTCGAGACGTGATGTACATGCAAACAGTGACACTTCATATTTTCAGTTGGAGGTGCATTATAAGAGTGACGGTCAGCCCCGCTATTCGATGACGAGTAGTCGCTTCAAACGGCAGGTGCAGCCAACTAGTTGCTTTTTTTCTGACCCGTGGTTCAAAATTAGGGGTTCCTAACCTGGCACATTGTGTGCATAAGGTGTCATTCAGGTGAGCAAATTAACAAATAACTATTTAAGTTATCATTATTTTACCACAGAGTGAACATACAGTGTTGGTTAGAATATGTAGTACATCTGCTTTTAATTACTAATTTTTATTATTTCTATTTGTTTTCAATGTTTATTATTGGACTACAACGATTTTTCTACGTAGTACCAATTTTAATTTTGTTATTTTTTATCATAAAGATCATTTCGCAATGTTAACTAAGTTTTTGGATTTAGGACTAACCCAAATAACTTAAGCTGGCCGAACCAATATAACTTTTACTTCGGTGAAGTGGTTCATACTTGGACATTGGCCTAAACAAGTGAAGCTTTCTCCACAGCACAGACACACACGAACACAGTGTTCGTTAGAATATTTAATATATCTACTTATGTTTTGTATTACTCAATTTTATATTTATTATTTCTTTTTAATTATTTTTCTGCACTCTTAAATTCGTATAAGCCTTCTGGGCTGGCCGAACCTCGTGAGATATTATTGGGTTTACGGCCGAAAATATTGTTGACAGCAAGGATAACCACCTGGTGAAACAATGCATTCTAATTATTATAAGTAATATAATTTCGTCATTATAAGAAGTATAGAATGAACATTAAATCTTATTATCTATGCTCATTATTAGGCATATATTTTTTAGCTCTGATCTATGTCGGTAGTTTGCTTTGATCGTAAGTTAATTTTAATTATTCGAACGTTTTCAATTGATATATTGCGTAGTAAGTACTATAGTGCAAGTGATAACATAAGCTATTGAGTGTTATTGTCAGGATACATCAACGCTCTGTAAGTTTGCAGGGATTGTAACTGTAGGCACATGTTTGATGGGAAGAAAATGTTTAATTGTATTCTCCTAAACCAAATTATACTTACTTATATGTGATATGGTATAAGTTTTAGACTTTGGTGTTCAGTTTCAGTTTAAATACTAATTTGTGGTCAAAATCCAGGTTAACACACCTTGTTGAACAAGAAGAGGGCCAAAATCCAGGTTAACACGCTTTTTTGAACAACAAAAGGGTCAAAATCCGGGTTAACACGCTTTTCTGAACAAGAAGAGGGTCAAAATCCAGGTCAACACGCTTTTTGAACAAGAAGAGGGTCAACATCCATGTCAACACGCTTTTTGAACAAGAAGAGGGTCAAAATCCAGGTCAACACGCTTTTTGAACAAGAAGAGGGTCAAAATCCATGTCAACACGCTTTTGAACAAGAAGAGGGTCAAAATCCAGGTTAACACGCTTTTTTGAACAACAAAAGGGTCAAAATCCGTGTTAACACGCTTTTCTGAACAAGAAGAGGGTCAAAATCCAGATCAACACGCTTTTTGAACAAGAAGAGGGTCAAAATCCATGTCAACACGCTTTTTTGAACAAGAAGAGGGTCAAAATCCAGGTCAACACACGTTGTTGAACAAGAACAGGAATTATTAACTTATTAGATCGCAAGTTAATCATTAAAGGTTTTACAGTCATATAATTTGTGTTTGTTCCCTGGAGGGACAGCAGTAAGTCTACAGACTTACAACGCTAAAATCCGTGATTCGATTCTCTGAGGTGGACGGACCCAACAGATAGCCCAATGTGTCTTTGCTCTAAAACAAACAAACAACATTTTGTGTTCATTCACACAATATATCAATTAATATTTCATGCATTATTTCTTTGTTTCTTATAAATCAGAAAGCTACACAATGAACTATGTGTACTCTTATTATTGCGGGTATCGAAACCCGATTTTTCGCGTGACTTACTACTGAGTCACTGAAAGATCGTTGAATGTGCAAACAACCAATATATATATAGCAGCCTTGCCCTCTCTCTTTTTTGGATTATTTCACCCAGTGGGTTTACGTTCATTCAGAAACTGAAATATTAAATAGATTTTCCAGTTATTGAATTGTTTCAAAATAACAAACTCACTATTGTACTAATCGAATTTTATTTCACCTAACGGTATATATATATATATTACTGGGTGAAGCATGTATATACATAAAGTGTGTTTTTTTTTTGCTGGTTGTCGGTCAAACAATACGTACGAGAATGCGTGAACTTGATTGTGTCGGCTAACGACAAAAAGCCTACAGTTATCAACTTCGTCGACAAATAAACCAAATCTTTCATAAGAACTGTGCGAATGCGATCACATTTAAGGCTATAAAATTACAATGTCAATAAAAGCAGCACAAAGAAGTTTCAATGTCGACAACTTTAAAAGTCGTGCAGCTGTTTCGTATCTTAAAAAAACAAAACAACAAAAAATAATCATTTCAGTCCTCTTCCCTTGCCGCTCCTTTTTTAATTTTTAGTTTTACTTGTACAGTTACATAAAGTTGAAACAGCTAGTTAGGTGTTTGTTTTGTTTTTGAATTTCGCGCAAAGCTACACGAGGGCTAT
>NW_013667583.1:144930-153995 GCF_000517525.1 Limulus polyphemus
AACTCTCGGGCTACTCTTTTGCCAACGAATAGTGGGATTGACCGTAACATTATAACGCCCCCACGGCTGAAAGGGCGAGCATGTTTGGTGGGACGGGGATTCGAACCCGCGATCCTCAGAGTACGAGTCGAGTGCCCTAACCACCTGGCCATGCCGGGCCCTGGTTAGGTGACTTAAATCAAAGCAAAAAAGAAAAGGGAAAACGTAAAACAATTTGAATACTACTCATTGCTTCTTTCTGTGCGTAATCGCTGTTATGCACTAATAACAGACCGGAACTCAAACTCTTACCTATTTGAATATTAGTGAAACTTTGAGTTATTAAGGAAACCGAACCAGTTTTATTTAAAGAGAAAAAAAATGAGAAAATAGTAAAGATGCGAATTCAGTGTAGCTGACATACCTTAATAATAATTATGTTACGTTATTTAATACAGTTCAATAGATAAGCTTCAAACGGATATATATGTTGATTTACCAGTTGATTGTATTTCTTGCTTGATGTATCTTGTTTGTTTCTGAATTGATGTGCAAGGGACTATCTGTGCATATCTGTCATTACATTTGAAGTGATAGACTACATACAAGGTAGCAGCTAGTCACAATAGCATCTACTACCACCAACTCTTGAGATACTATTGTTTGAGCGAGTTGTGGGATTAGATTGTCAGTCTTATAACGCACCCATGGCTCCTAAGTACGGAGCGCGTTTTTGTGTGTGTGTGTGGCAACGTGCCACGAAACATGAACCCTCGGATTCACAGTCTCAGAGCACCTTAAACACTAGGCCACACCCGGCTCTGCTTGATGTGGAAACACTTTCCTTCTAATACAAGATGATAACGGTAGGTGCGTAGGTGCCTAACACCTAGAATTTCTACATCATTAATTACAACATTGTTTTTCGGTGTTCAGTTTTCTGTTAAGAGTATATTTTAGTTTTCAGTATTTTTAGTTTGATACTGTTAACATATTTCTCTATAAACAGTGAGAAGTTGATGCTCATTAGGGTTAACATCACGTAAAATGTATAAAATGGTCTTTAACTGAATAATATTCATATTCAAGGTTAATTAATATCAACTTCTGATCAAAGCGGGATCCTTACATAGATCAGAACTAAAAACATAACCAGTAATGAGCATAGCTAGTTAGATATACTTTTCAAATAATCACAACGACTTCTTTGATATAGTTACAGCGTTATTTGTTTCTTACCAATAATCTGATGAATCACGATATCATTCTGCACGTGTAGTGGTTGCGTGAGATATTTAGCCTCGAAGAAGCTTGCTTTCGCAAAAAGAAAAAGGCAACTTAGAAAACTTGCATGTGACATTTTAAATGAAGACAACTTCCTTTTAATGAATGCCACAGTTCCTGTTATTAATACGCAAACCTTGCCAACAGAATTGTGCCACAGTTCCTGTCCTTAATACGCAAACCTTGCCAACAGAATTGTGCCACTGAGCAAATCATAACACGCGCTTAAATTATTTATCGGGTTTCACTAATTTGTAAATTAGTTGCAGGTCTGTGGATTAAACAAAAATTGTGGCTTATTGCAGAGATAAAAGCAGTTTAAATAATGTACGACAATACTTCCTATACTCATCATAACAATTGACTGAAGTTCCACTCTTTGCTGGTGAGCGCACATTGTCTAGTTGCTTTGCGCCATAAAACGCCAAACAACCAACCAACCAACCTTTGCTTGTAATGAAAATAGCAATTGTTCGAAAACGCTTCTAATCTAGACCTAATTGCGTCAAAGTTGATTCAATATTATTTAATAAATCTGTGAAATACCAAACAGAAAACTCAACGTAAGCTTAGATGGAGAAACCAGGGAAGCAGAGTGGGCGTCACCCCCCCTCAGGTCTACGCCTGGTGGAGTAGGTTAATCCCTGTAAATAATTTTAAGGTTACCATGCAATACATATCCATATTTTACCATGTTTATATTTCAGAGATTGCTCCATCTGGAGTCTATAAATGCCACATTTTCCTCCGATGTGACTAAGCATGGTTCATGACTTTTGGGTAATAGCAAGACTGTAAATACTAGTAATGTATTTGTGAAAAAACATGTATTTAATGTACAGTTTTTATTCTCATATAATGATTATTCATGACAAAGTATCCTCCAATTTGGAACGCTATTAAAGCGTAATTAAATATATAGACACATTTCATATGTATTATTTGAAAATTGGCTGTTGTTATACTAACATTTGTGATGAAACTAATTTATACTTTGCATTTCTGAGTAATGATAACAATAAAGATTTTTATTATTTTTGAATATAATGAATATTTGTGTGTTATTTGTTCTTTAAATACATGTATAATGTTGCCTACATTATATTTATATGTGAATTCAATAAGATGTTGCTTATGGTTGAAAAGGTCAACATTTGATGCAACTAACTAGAAGGAATCGAGATACCACGAGAAGAAGAGCTCTCGAATCTTTAACTCGGAGCAATTATTAGATGTAACATTGATGAAATGAGTGTCCGATATATTTCAGCTCGTTGCTCGTATCCAGATCCTCTAGAAGTCATGTGCTGAAGAAATGAGATACCAATGAACGTATTCAATCGGATTGACATCTGGCTAAAATATAAATCCCTTCTTGGTCCACGTAAACTTTGAAAAGAAAACCTCACATCTTAGTTTAATTCTATCCCTCAGAACTTTAATAAGAGTTCCAAACTGAAGATCATCACAATCACTGTGTGCAGAGTATATCACGCTGCCGGATTACGTGGATGTGCTACAGCCCATAAGCTACTTATCATATCCGTGAATGCAAAGCGTTTGCTTTCATGGTTCGTTGAGCGTTGAGGTTGGGCGATGAAAAAATTAAGACAATCATTTAGAACGATGAATTATGCTACTCCTTGTTTACTTTGGATGGGTGGGTTTAGATTTGATACAAACACAATAAACATCTTGAATATGACTGTGTTATCTTTATCTAAAAGAGTAATATCAAGGTGTGAACTCATTTAGGGTTACTCTGCTGATGAGATTTCAGAGATCCATAGAAGTCTTGTTCTGTTGTGACGTTTTATGTACAACGATGCAAAGTATACGCCCGTGCAATTCTGTAATGGAGGCCTGTACTTCTTACAGAACATAACGTATTATACCAAAGCATACTCTGTTCTCAGCAATGGCTTGAGGAAAATACCATCCAGAATATAGTTGGGTAGCATTAGAATCCCGACCTGGATCCATTGCAGCTGTTATAAGACGTTGTGAAATTCTGAATAAGGAACAGAAAGAACAGCCTCATAAATTTCATTAATTTTGGAGCTGCTCCATAAGAGGAGTAGCAGTGCAGCAACAGTTGGTAGCAAGTATTAGAAACAGAATCCAGGTTGTAATTAACACTGAAAGTGGGCTCGCACCCTACTAAAAAATGGACTCCAGAAACGTGATTAACCCAACAACTCTCTTCTCACGGTGCAGTGTCCGAATTTCTTTATAATGATATAGTGTACACATGATCGTAAGTGCAATATATTGCTGATTTAAAGTGTCAAAAGTCAAATATAATATCTCGCTAAATTCATGTCACATAAATCTCTCCTCTCAACTAAAGACGAATGAAATTGATTTTCTGTTGTAAGTGTTCTTGCAAGACTTTCCACGTATTAATTTTTTTTTTCGACCACTAACTAGTTTTGCCGAGTTTCTTATATATATTTAATAACCTTGCTTGTTTAACTTAAGTATTTGGCCAGTTTCAAATTCCACACGTTAAATAACAATGTTCCCTTGTGTTGTACAAATAAGTCACACGGAAGTTGTTATATTTGTTCTCATCACAATTGAAACCAGAAATACCCGTGCATAAAGCACATTATTCAGTGGAACTTGTATGTATTTATATATTAAGTTACTCTTCGTTTGATTGGAGTTGAGATAAAGATGAATAAAAATCATAATACGATTTACACTGAAACATAGTCACCAAACATAAACTTAATGTTAAGTAGATCGTATTAATATCAGTTGGTGTTAACGCGTCCCGAAATTAAGGCCAGAAATATAAGGTAGGCTTAATCAAAGTACTTAATAATCAATGCAAAACATGAATTATTTAATTGAAAATATAGGTAAAATAATGTTTACATTACACAATAAAATGTTTTAAAAACTAAAAATGACTTAACATGTTTCGGTAGCTTCTGCTACCATCATCATCATGATGGTAGTGGAAGCTACCGAAATATGTAGTTATTTTTAACTAAAAAAATATTTATTGTGTAATGTAAACGTTGTTTTACCTATATTTTTAATTAAAGTTAATTGCACAATGTTGTCCTATTTATATTTTAGGAATTCTTTAAGTTTCAAGTTATTGAATAAGTTTAGATATAATGAATCGAAATACTTAACCAACTTAACTTAAATACGAAACTTTTATACGAAGAGCCATAGTAATATATTAACTAAAAGACTAAGCAAATGAATTATAAAATAAATTAAATTAATTAATAAATAAACCTTTGTACATGTCATTACGCATTAATTCAACTATTGCCTTTAGCATTTTCACAAGACCTTATGCAACACATGCTCTAACTGTCGACGTGAGAGATTCCAAGGTTCGGGCATCACTAAGTTAGAACTGTTAACCAGAGTAAGAGCAACCGGTCAATAATCATGAAGTCAACATAGCTGAAAATGCGATATGAAGCTCGAACCCTGGACCTTACGATCCACAATCCAGCAATCTAACCATTAGATCATACCCAGCTATCAACGTTTCCATCTTGGCCGTACTCATAAATCACTACGATTAGTCAAGTGTCCATTTCTATAAAGCTGGAAGTAGGTTATGATAGATAATCAGACTGACCGGATCATAACTCGGAATTTTTCTGCTTGCTTTGCAACTCGTTAAAAACAAGACTGAAGGGATAGCATTTTCTGACAATACCAGTGTGTACCACTTATAATCTTTACATCTAATATACCACTTGACATAAAAATTGCCCTCGCGCAGAGTCCAGAGTTATGCTATTCTAAAAAAGTTAAATGAAGTTTGATTGGCTTTTCTTGTTGTTTTTCTCGTGAAGAACTCACGCCACACTTGTTAACCTAATCGCATACCTCACAGTTATGGCTGCTAACAGCTAAGACATTCAAAAAAATTTAATTTATTGTCTCTGAGCTAAGTGAAATATACTCCATATGCCATATGTTTGGATAACTATGAACTCCTTTAGATTTTTAAAAATGTTATTGAGCGTTTTAGATTGTAAGCATTTTAAGACACGTAAATTCAAGAACGAATTAACTACTAATCAGCCACAGTAAAGATATCAATCAGGATCACTGTTTAGCCTCGAAAATTTCGCAGAACCACGAACAGTTGCCAAATTATTATTGTTCATGGCTCGGCTCAAAGCATTATGTAAGTTCTAGAAAAATAAAAGTGTTCAGTATATTTGATTTAATATACCAGGAAAAGGAAATTTCATTGGGTATTCGAGATGTACATCCTACATCGTAAGGGTTATCGCAATATACATCTTGTTTTTAAAAAGGTAATTTAAAAAGAAATATCATTTTCAAGAAATTTAATTAACGAAGATGTTTAGACCATATACACATCAAAGACTACATACAGGTTAACTGAAAAAGACTACATACAGGTTAACTGAAAAAGACTACCAAACATATGATATACTGTAGAGAAAGAAGCGTTGATACGCCCCTCAAATTCTCAGGAACGCTTGTACGCTAAATCAATTGATAATAAAAGAAAAGAAAGAAGAAGAAACAGTTTACCTTACTTTCTGGGGTTACAGAACTCGAGTAAGATGACTGGCCTAGAAGACTCTGTAAACGTTGTCTGCTCGTGCTAGCAGACACAGCGTGCGTGTGATATGGACAGAGGCACAACCACGTGCTAAAAGCGAGATACGTAGATAATGAAAACATGTCCGATAAAAATCCAAAATTGGCCAGGCTACTCAATCAGTAAGAAATTGTAGAAGAAAACCCGAGTTTTAGTTCTCAGTTCTCTGTGCGTCTAATGAAACTAGACTTAAAAATAATTCCGAAT
The DNA here is from genome assembly GCF_000517525.1 of Limulus polyphemus. Lineage (NCBI taxonomy): Eukaryota > Metazoa > Arthropoda > Merostomata > Xiphosura > Limulidae > Limulus > Limulus polyphemus. Next base: position 151,019 of record NW_013667583.1, read on the forward strand.
TTTACTTATGGCAGAATGAATTCGAACTTTATGTAGAATGGGTAAATTAAACACTTCTGGCTACCATATTATAGTAATTAGTATCTTGAATATAACGTGAAAAATACACGGTGATGGCTATTGCTCGCATTCGTTCACTTGCATCTGTTGAAAAGATTAAATTGCAGGTTTGTTATTAACCCCCTTTTCAATGGGATGCACTGTAATGGACACTAGATGGACACAAGCAGGCAGTTCTTGAATCTCCTAACTTTAGCACTTTCCACTAACGTCCTATGGCATACATTCATTGAAATATGAACAGGACCACGATGTATCGCCACTCACCGTCGTAAGACTTGTTTGAAGTACACGCATGCTTCATAGCTGCTTCTCCTATCCCAGTGCAGGCAAGAGTGTGACTAAAGCTGCCTGCCCGCTCTTCTGCTACTTAAACCAACGCATCAAGAAAAGTTCTGTCCTGATACACGGGTTAGAATAATAAACCTTATTACCTAATGTTAAATTAAGACGCAGTTTTTGATATGACTACATACCAACAGCATTTCATTTGTAATTCAGATTTTTTTTTTCCCTTCAGATTTTAAAATCGGCGTATTGTTAGCAGTTAACTATTACCATTTTCCACTTCTTTCACTTCCTTTCTCTCTGTTTCAAGAGAGTAGAGAACATTTTTCTGACTTCTTTAATATTTGTCAGTCTTCTTCTGGCTTTCATATTGAAGTTTTTTCTTGTCATTTTTAGTGAAAAGAATAGAAAAAAATAATTCTGATGAGCTTTTATTTTCTTCTCATTTTAAAACTCTGTAGCAACTTGGGATATAAATAAAAACTTCTTCGCTGTACATTGGTGGGTTAGCAGCAGGAAAGATCGGACTTACAATGCTAAAATTCAGGGTTCGAATCTCCATGGTGGACAATAGCCTATTGTGTAACTTTGCACAAAAAATCAAATTTTTTTTTTTTCTGAAACAAAGTAATAATCTAAAGTAGATTGTTGCCATAGTGAAGTAGCTTGTTTGGTTTGACGGAAGGAGGTATAGGACTTCATCGATGTTTCTGTACACAGTCAAAAAACTATGTTGATTATTTATCATCCAAATTATGCGTTATTTGGCGCTATTTACAGGAAATATTTGCACTCAAAAAGCAAAATTGCTAATAATAAATTTGCTATAGATCTTATTCCGCTTGAAAAAATAGATAAACTCGCTTTACATTAAAAGTTTAAACACGACTTAGACCTTTTTACTCTTCTCAAAGGAATTACACTTTTTTATTATATTCTTTGAATAAATTTCACGAATTCGTATAACAAAATTTTTTATTATAAAGTATGAGTTTTCTAATTTACATTTTATCTATGTAGACTTATATACATTATTATCTGTTTATGCCTAAAAGAGAATTCCTCCGCTTTGGTTCATGGTCGTAATCGTAATATTTGTGTAGCTAGGCGGGAATATCTGAATGCTTAATCTAAACTATTTTCATCTCTAATGCAAACCTTATCTTTCCACTCTTTCCTCAGTCATTGACGAAACAATTACCCAATTATACATGTATAGAAGCTTTCGTGATAGTCGTAGAAGAAACTGGTTTGATAAAAACATTCTGCCTGTGTTATAAATATTTCATAATCGGTATTTATTTTTTTAGTGGCCTTGGAAAATCTAGTTCAACTTCAAACCATTTTGTATTCAGTTGCAGTTTATTCAGAGTTATCGGAATAAATCCATTTATATTTTCTACTTTGAACTGAATTTTGTATTTTATGTTTTTATCTATATTTTGATTCATAACATATTAACAGTTTAGACTGTAGCTTTGCTGGAATATTACTCGAAATTGGGTTGAGATTTTTCTTATTTAAATAAAGTGAGCTTATTGGCTTAATTTCAAACATATATTTTTAATATGGAACCTTGTAATTAAATTATTTTAAGTCTAACAAACAGTGACATAAAAATCAGACTAAAGTTGGGCTGTTTTGTTTTTAAGATTTGAAGTTAGGAACTATAAAAATACTGTTGGCATGCTTGATGTTTTAAGAATATTTTCTGCACTTTTCAAAGTCGCTTCCAAAATCGGAAACACTGTAATGATACAAAGTAATAAGATAGGAGTTTACTGATTTTGTAGAGTGTTATGACTAATATGTTGTTTGCAAATTTTAATAACTATCGCAAGTAAATTCTTTTATTTTGTAGCGCCATCTATTGACAGAATTGTGTGAAATAGTTTTACTTTTTAAATCTTGAATTCGATTAGTTCATTATGGTAGAAACACAAGTTATAGTTTTCCAATAAATAAAAATATATAATACATTTTAAAACTAATCTGTGTTATAGACATTAGCTCCAGCCTTTGGATAAACCAATGCTATATTAATTAAATTCATTATGTACTTTAAATGACGTGTCGGCTAAAAAGTGCCTTATGTTTCTTCTAGTATTTTTTTATTAATTTACACATCGTCTGGACATTAGTTTAAACCAACTTAAAGCCCTTTTTTTAAACAGATAATATCAGGAAAAATTACCTCTGTTTCTGACTGTTATCATATAAGTACTTACAAAATTGTTACGTTGGAAAGTAAACTCGTCTTGCTTGTAAAAAACAATAGTAATACACACACTCAGAGTCCTCATAAAACGTAGCTATTAGTAATTTACTTTCTGCGATAGCATGTTTATATGCCACTTGCGATTGAACTATGAACCAACAACCATAAATATCACTCGTATACCCTACCTATAGTATATTATAGCACGAAAACATATTTTTCAAAATCATTATTAAATCTTCGGACTGTTACACATTTTAAAACACTTGTTATATTTTCTCGAATACGGATAAATAATGATTTTATTCTCATTGAAAGATGTTGTTTGTTGTAGTTGTTTTTTAATTATACACAAAGCTACACAAGGACTATCTGTGCTCTGCCCACCACGGGTATCGAAACCCGGTTTCT